>NC_080046.1:67797936-67841933 GCF_012489685.1 Lotus japonicus | reverse complement strand
TTTTGTAAATGACAAAAACTCTGTTAAGATAGAGGGAAAGGATATGCATCTTTAAATTTTATTTGTACCAGTCCTTGACAAATAACAACTATCTTAGTTTACCATTTAAGTTACTAGAAATACAAAAAAGGGTAGATGAAAGACGTATTCTCCATCCACATTATAAAAAACATACACATCATATCAACTACAAAATAAAATAGAGACATGGTCAGACGAGCAACTCTGCTTACATTTTTTAAATGCAAAACGTGATTATAATTTAAGGGAATTATCATTGTCATTTGCCACAAGATTAAGAAAATCTGAATCTTTATAGTTTCCCTCTACAAATTGTTAAAATTTACAGATCATAGAACCTATTTCAATATCTCCCATCTCATGCCAGAAACATGAATTTGAAGCCATAACCTCATTTTTTGGTTAAGAATCTATCACTTCACCTAACCATTCTTTCTTCTCTCCTGCCAAAAATGATCATTTTCAACCCATGTCCCTTTCCTTTTGAAGCTTTTACTTATCTCAACACTGCCATTTATTTAGTATAAACACGGTTTCTCACTTACCTAATTACACAAGTATAGCATGTTTCAGAAGCATGGAAGACCCTGCTAAGCAATAACATCAACAGTATGCTTGTAAGATCTAATCAATTCAGTTCCTGAGTTTATTAGCGGTTTTCAGACTAGCTATCAATAATGGAGTTGAACAATATTAAGCATTTAAGCATGTTACTTTAAGTACTATCCCTAGGGAACAATTATGACACCCAAGAGTTTGTTGAACATGATTTAGCAGAGGAGTCTACCAAAACTAGCAAGCATTTCTCAAATACTATATAACGATGAACACGAAACTTGTAAGTATAGTTAGGAGCTTCCATAACCTTTCAAATGTTAAGTATGAACTGAAATGTATTGAGTGATAGTAAGTGAGAGGTGAACACAACACACTCAGTGAGTAAAGTAATTAAGCTGTTTGTTGAACATCCAATAGCAGGGGTTGAGATAGGTAGGTACCTGACTTGGGATGTTGCGTCCATAGAAGGGGGAAGAAGTGGAAACATTGAGAAAGTACGTGGGGGGTGCATGGACGTAGATGTTGAAGAGAGGCGTGTGGCCGTGGAAGAATCTCTCCCAGAGGGGCAACATGGGCAAGGGACCCCTGGTGAGAAACATGAAAGCCACTTTGGGTATTCTCATGTAAGGGTAGGCTGGTTTCTTGGGGACCAAGGAAGCTCTCCAGAAAAGCTCCTCATCGGACATGGGATGGCTGAGGTTGTTGGTGGTGGGATGAAGAAAGTTTGCATGTCGAGAGGAGATGGTTGAGGGGGTGAAGGTGAAGGTGTGGGTGTTGGTGGGGGTGTGGGGGTGGGTGTGCAATTGAGGACATTTACATGGTTGACAACACCAACACCAACCACAACATCAGAGGTGTATTGTGAAATGAAATGGGTGTTGTTAATGTGAGAACTGGTGGTTAGACCAATCACAACACCTGCTGCAAATACAACCAGAAATGTTACAATCCGTGCCAATCTAAGCAAACCAACGTGGTTTTCTTTTTCTCCTCCAATCACATTCACAATTCCTCCTTCTTCCCTTTCTCTTTCCCTTTCCCTTTCCCTCTCCCTTCCTTTCCCTCTCCAACTCGCATCCTTGCCATCCACCACCCGCCAGCCACCGCGATTACCCCCAATGTATTTTTATAATTTCACTCAAACTGAACCATGAATGTCACTTGGGCCCACCACCACCACAACTAGGATTGAATTGAATAATAAATTGTTGTGGCCGATCACAGAACACACACAGAAATGGATCGATCGGGAGGATGGAGAGGAAACGATGAATCGATATCTCAAATCAAATCGATCAATGTATGGAAAAAGGAGCTGTGTGGAAGACAAAGTGGAGGACAATCACAATTGCTGTTGTCGCTTCTCTCTCTGTTTTTGTTTTTTACTGTTTTTCGGTTGGAAAGGGAAAGTGCTTATCCCATCCTAGCACCACCACTCGCACGTAGGAGTGTCAAGAAAAACTGGTTTACATGATCTAAACTGGAAAAAATCCAAAGTCCAAACTACTTTCTTGTAAATCCAGTTACGGCTATGAACCCACGTTTAAAAAGAGATGCATTATTAGCTTTTGACCAAGTATTTTGTTCTTACCTATTTTCTAGCAATGAACTGATCCACTAACGTTTTTCTGTTTTTTTTTTGGTAATCAAGATTTTCAATTTTGTTTTTCTACATATTTATGTATGTGAGCTGTACAAATTTTAGCAGGCATGTTATATTATTTGTCCATGGCCCCTTCTTTGATCTTGGCACCCCTAGTTTCCTGCATCCCACTATCGATGGGCAACTATGAGTCCTCCCAAATATTAATAAGAGACATCCCAATAAGCGAATAATGTTTCATTCACACCTCTCTTAGAGGTGGAATGAAGAGAGAGATAGAAAGAAAAGGAGCCACCAAAGTACCATGAGAATAATAGATAGCTTTAAGAAGTTTACTCACAAGCAAATCCAAGTTTTTTAGGAACCTCCACCACTTCTTCGCTAGATAACTAACGTGCTTCTTTGAAGTCTTCAACTTATCTGAGAGCCGGCCCAACACCAAATGAGGCCTAAAGCGAACTTTAAAATGAGATTTTTTTTCTAAAAAATATTTCTTTAATTCATTTAATCTTTGTTGAGACATGATTGATTTAAGATAATATCTTATTAATTTTAATTTTGGGGCTTTTTTACTTGGTAAAAAAAAGAGTTTAATGAATATAAATTGTCGGTGTAAAACAGTTTTACACTGACAACCAATCACAACATGCCACGTAGGTTGAATAATAACTTTAATCTTAAATTTTAATTAAAACAAGAATATATTTGTTAATGTGGCGGAATTCAATTGGGTGACTGTGTGAACAAAGTGCACAGACATTAAATTCAATAAAAAATTTGAGGGCATCTTTTACTTAGTAAAGAAGTATTTTTTTTTTGTCTAAAGTCCTTGCTTGAGTGACTTTACCCTTAAGCCGACCCTGACGTATCTCAAATCTCAATGGGTCCAATGAACTTTTTTATGACCAACATCCATGTTGTCGAAGAACCAACTGATCTTGGACTCAACTGGAGCAAATACCACTAGGTTTAAATAAGCTTTTTCAGATGAGCATGACGTTCATGCATAATAAAAAAAACTTGAGTGACTGTGTGTAACCAATAGGTCTGGTGAAAGATGTACAATAATGCTATTTAACAACTCATCTGCACAATGCATATTTAAATGATTGCTCCCATGAATATTGTTATATGTATGAGGATTGAGGATCCCAAATCCAAAATTATCGGCATCCAAAAGGTAACTGGATATCGGCTGGTTCACTGGAAGAAAAAAAGAGTAGTAGGACTGAGAATGTGGTACTACAACTAACATTCTCTGTCGTTGAATACCAAAACGCATTATTTCACTACCCTATGCACATTTTAATCTTGCAATGCAGCCACTTCATGAGAGACGACAAACTCAATCGAATTAAAAAGTAGAATTTGAAAGTAGCAAGATATACAACAAATAATATAAGATGTATCGAGCATATATTTAGTCATCCGAAGAATAGCATTTGAGACTGTTGAGCCATGTATATATGTAATGTAACTTAACTTATTTACAGTGACCTTCAAAGGGTATAATATAAAAATCTAAACATTTTTCTGTCGTCATATGAACAGCTCCGCACCACTCTGTGTACACCAACACCTGCACCTAAGGGAAGAAATGACTCAATCACAAAATGAAGGTACAAAATATCCTCCAATAATGGCAAACGACAATGATCCTATAAACTCCTGTTGAGATATCAAATCAAAGGCAGAAAAGAAGACTGGAGACCAATCATACGTTCTGTTCACCAGAACTTGATATTATACTATGTTGCTCGAGTCAATTTGTTGACTACGAACCTGGAAACCTCACAAAATACACTCAATAATGGCTAGTCTGGTTTGCCACTTGTCCATACGGATCACTCCAACATTTGTCCTTGTTTGCTGCTTCTTTCCATCTTTTCCCAAAAACCTGCATTTCAATGTATGACTGCATCCTAACCTGCATGCAGTCAATTGAATTACTTTGTTATATTATATGAGCTAAAGCTGTATAAATCAAATCTACATTATCCTATCACTCACAAACATACTTACTTTAACTCTGGAATTATCTTTGTGGGAATCTGACAGCGTCTGCAACACAGAGGACAATTTCTAGCAATAATTTAGATTGTCAATTTAGCATGAGCACACAAATGAGATTTAATTCAAACATTGAAGTTGTTCTGAAACTGGAAGTCTTGAACTAAAAGAAATTATTAACAGCTAACAAATCTCCTTAAGAAGGTGAAGTTTATTGAAAAATCTGCGTGAATTTAACAGAAGTGCTACATATAACGAGAACTTTTTTAACAGTACGCAAGAAGGCTTATCTGGCTTTGTATAATTGGTTGTTTGAAAAAAATACAAAGTCAAGTTGCTAATTTTTAGGAAAGGTGAACCAATCAAATGAATTTGTGTTTTCATAACAAGTGTTTCCCTGAATCTAATATGTTCCATTTAGTATGCAGCAAGTGCCATTTAAACAAGGTAAAAATGTGATTGTTCTACGTACAAATGTGAAATTACTTGCCTCATTGTCATTAGAGCTCCCAAGAGTAGGCAGACCCAGATGAACTATATACTCAGAATCCACCACACCAACATTTTTCATTCGATTGCCCTGAAATATTGTTGAAAGATGAATGAGAACCACAATGGAAGGATCTAGTATGAAATGAATGTGCTGTTGTGGTGCAAGCAACTTACCAGTGCACAATAACCAAGCTGCCTATCGAGCCCCACGCATGGATTAAGTCATTCTGTAGACAAAAAGATGATTAGATTAACATGACTATATAAGAAGAAACCATGCACAACACAACTGAAAGATTGAACAAGCCCATTTGTTTTTTTCTTTAAGTTATTTTAAAATTGAGTAAAACAATAATTTATTTTTTAGAAATTTTATATAAACCAACCACTATTTTACATTTTACCACAATTAGAAAAAGAACATTTTAGCTTTTCTCTAATCTATTGCAAAAGATTATTTCAAAATGTAACTCTTAACACATTAAAATAAATGAGAAGCAATTTAAAAATTTATTTTTTAAATAACAAGAAACAGAAGAAGAAGCAGCTAGCCAATCATAAATCTAAAATTGCATCCCACACCACATTCCCACCTCCCCTATTAACATAGTAGTAATATACGATCTTCTCTGTAATTGTGTAATTACTTTCCTTTTGATAAGCTGAGAGAAATATCAAACGTCAAAATCACAATCTCAGGAATCATGATGCACATGTAATGTGATGTAAGATGCATGGTTGGGTTTCATTTGTACAGTTATTGGGTTGTCTTAACAGAATAAGTCTGTTATATAGTTCTGTACTGAGTTAGTTACAATATTGATTGATAATAAAATGACATCAATATTTGTCAATTCAACAATTTGTGATCTTGACTGATCAGCAAAGCCTTAAGAATTTGCTTGAACAAAGGCTATCTACTGCTGCTCAATATAGGTGAGTGACCAAACTTATGAGATTAAACACAAGAAGGGTCAAGACTCAAGAGAATGTGGCAGCTGATTCTCTGTCCAGAGCTTCTCATGGAGAGCTACTGCAGTTGTTAGTTTTCTGCTATCTCTACAAAATTGTGGGATCTTATTCTGGCAGCATATGCCTCTGACCCACAATTACAACAACTGAAGGAGCAAAAAACTGACAGACCAGATTTACACATTCATTACAAGGTAGTTGATGGGTTTTTGTTTAGGAAATATAGCCTGTGGTTTCTAATGATCTTCATGTCAGGGATTTAATATCACAGTGGTTGCACTCTTCTCATCAGGCTGGACACTCTAGGGTTAGAGGCTTAGAGCTTCTGTGCATAGAATAAAGTCTGTGTTTCTTTGGAAGGGGCTGAGAAAGGATGTTGCTAAGTTCATTCAAAGGTGTAGGACTTGATTGAGGTGTAAGTATGAACCTGTACTTCTGCAGCCTGGTCCTATACCTGCTGGAGTTTGGCAGAGCATCTCCGTGGATTTTATTGAGAAGCTGTCTGAGTCTTATAAGAAAGACACCATTTGGTGATTATTAATAGGTTGAGCAAATATGCTCATTTCATTCCTCTAGCCCATCCTTTTACTGCATCTAACTTGGCAGAAATCTTTATTAGGGACATCTATAGGCTACATGGGGCACCCACTAATATTGTGAGTGATAGGGACCCACTCTTCACTAACAAATTTTGGTCATCATTTCTGCAACAATTGGGGGTGACTCAGCCTTTCTACAGCTTATCACCTGCAATCAGATGGGAAAAGTGGTGTTAAATCGTTGTTTGGAGCATTACTTGCGTGCTATGACTTGCCAACGCCCTAAGGAGTGGCCCCAGTGGTTACCATAGGCAGAATAGTGGTACAATACGACATTCCATTCGGACATACAAGCTACTCCGTTTTGAGGTTCTGTATGAACAACCTCCACCTTTGCATCTCCCTTATGGCCCTCATAGTACATTGGTTGAGGCTGTGGATAGGACCTTTGTAGCTGGGGAGGTTATGTTCAATAAGTTCAAAGGCAATTTGGAGAAGGCTCAACAACGTGTGAAGCGAATGGCTGATAAAAACAGATCTGAGAGGGTGTTTAAGGAAAGAGATTGGGTGTTCCTTAAGCTTCAGCCTTATAGACAACAAACAGCACAACATAGAGTCAGAAAAACTGTCCTCGGTATTTTGGTCCCTATCACCTGTCCTCGGTATTTTGGTCCCTATCAGATTCTCCATTGTGTGGGAGAAGTTCTTATACATTGAGGTTGCCACCTGAACCTAAGATTCGTCCTACTTTTCTTGTTTCCTTACTCAAACCTTGCCGAGATCACGACATTCAGCAGTGTGCTTTGCCTATGGAATGGGGCAGCTTGGATAGTCCTAAATTTCCATTTAAGACACTAGAAAGGCGTATGGTTCAGCGGCGACATCGTGCAGTGACTGGATTTTTGGTACAATGGAAGGTGGAGCTCAAGGAAGAAGCAACATAGGAGATCTTGTATAACTTGAAACAGCAATTTCCCAATTTTGATACTTGTGCATCTCCTTGAAGACAAGGAAGATTTTTAAGAGGGGGATATGATGCACATGTAATGTGATGTAAGGTGCATTTGGGTTTCATTTGTACAGTTAGTGGGCTATCATAACAGAATAAGTCTGTTTTATAGTTCTGTAGTAAGTTAGTTACATTCAGATTGATTCATAATAAAACTTCTGTTTCCCTGAGTTCTCTCTTATTCTACCTTTCTCTCTCTCTTTCTCTCTTCTGTACTAATTTGCACAATATGGTTAAAAGTTACAAGTTTACAAGGTTTTTCTTATCCAAACCTGGATCAAATGCCATACACATTGCCATGATTTTCTGGAAAACACTGGCGCCATCATTTCCACCCAACTGCAAACAATCTCTTTCCATATTAAATTCCAAATTCTATTTAATAGCACAGATGATCAGAATGAGTTGGAAAATGGAGGTAAAGAAAATAACACAGGATAGAGGATGAAACTGTTTACCCTGTGCAAGGAGGGGCAGTACTATTGTCATCACACCTTCCACCACCTTTAAACTTATAATACCTTCTGTACAGAGATAACATAATACCTGAAGAGATATTAGCAATTGTTTTTTTTTTGGGGGGGGGGAATACTTATAAAAATCCACTGCAGCATGTAGCACAAGGACGCAAGTGTGACAGAAATGATCATTGACAGAGCACTGTGTTGGTTATGATCTACCAATAGAACCATATCTGAAGCAACAAGGAGGTGGAAATAAGGTTAACCTGTGCACTTTTGATCCTGCTTTACGAACAGTCAGTGGATGATGTACTTCTGATTTAACAGGATCCAATGCAGGCTGTGATATCTCTAGTCCCTCTTCTTTAACAATGGATACATACCTACACCAGATAAGCAACAAGTCAATACATCAAGCATAAAATAATCAATGTTAGGAAAAAAAATTGACCACTTCATATATATATCTAATATAGTCAAGTAAAAATAATCTATCAAATAAACAAATAGGTCAACAAAGAAATTCAATTTATTAAATATACCAGCACTATTGTAATATTATATGTAGAAAATTCAGATAAAAAAGAGTACGAGTTGTTTGTTTTGTAAGTGTACATCTACAGAATAGATTTTTTTTTTGTGTGTGATATGATAAGTTGCTTACCTTTTTGGGTCAAAATTATCAATAAGAAGGTCCTCGTCCCAGAGAAATATATAATTGTAGTCAGCAACTATGTCTGGATGCAAAAAACCGTTTTGCAAACCACCTAAGGCATCATATATCATCATTTTCTTAATAATCATACATGAATTTAATCTTCAGAGTAGATTATAAGTTATAATAATTAGGGGGGAAATCACATGAGCTAATTGTACCATTTTGTTTGATTGATAGCAGACACATGTATGGCGTGCTTACTCCAAGCTAAGTTCTTCCATCCATCCACAAAACCATCATAATGAAAAAGCATTACCACAAAATCACTTGATGGAAACTGCAGATATGAGTCAGCAAATATAGTGAGCTTTGGACCAAAATCAAATTATATAAGTGAAGCAAAACTCACCTTTTCAACTATTTTATTGACAATTTCTTTCTGCTTTATCCCACTGCAATAGCCAAACAAGTTCAATGGGTGCTTTGAAATTCTCTGAAATAAAAACAATTGAAAAAGTAAAGTAAGAACAGAAAGAGATTAATGACAACCAATGACTTAAGCCAGGATTTTAACATACATACATGGGGGGGGGGGGGGGGGGGGGGGGGGCTTGCTAGCATAGTCCTACTTGTTTTAAAGGAAGAATTGAGTAAGTTACAAAATGAAATTTGTTAATATACACCACCGGAAGGTGTAAGTTGCTAACTTACTCCGTCTGGAAAAACAAGTAAGAATGCATTAGCATACCACCTATAGGGGATTAGTAATATACACCCGCTTGTTTTTTCAGAAGAAGTTGTTTTGATTATTCATGTACCCAAAGTGCCAGTTGTTTTGATTTCATGGCGCTACATATGCTCTTATAGACAAAAAAGAATTAAAAGTAATAAGAAAATCAAAACACTAACAAGTAAGACAACAAAATATTCTAATTTATGTACGAAGTCATTGTTACCCTTCAACTGCATAATCTTCCATTTACAGCATCTGATTTACAAAACAAATATAATATCCACGTTGCAGCTGTACAAGTCATTATTTCTTTCAGTGAGCTCACCATTGAGGCCATTCCCACCCTCCCAGAATAGGAACATGCATTATTTAAAAATAACTAAATATGATATAATAAAAAAGTGCAATGTTCACGGTTGAAAGTGCAATTCTTGAAGATAAGCAAATGCCAACAAGTGGACACAAAAACATATGAACTACCAGCTTTTGCTATCATTTACTCAATGTAACCCAAATCAAATTTTAAATGAAAAAATCAACTTATGAAGTTATTTAACAATACTCAAACATGTTCATGTACCAAATCTTATAGTATATAAAGTTGAAATACTAAATCTACATCAGTTTACTGGTTCAAGATTCAACCTTAATTAACCAACTTTAACTAAAAAAAATTACTTCAAAGGTGGACAGAATTAAAGAATTGGTTAACCATTTTATTAAGTGATGCTTAATACTAATACTATTAGAGTATTAAGTGAATTTCAATACGATAAGTCAATATAAGAATTTAGCACACATTCACATACATGATTTATACCAGAGTCCCATAAGGGCCGCATTTCGAAGCTAGATGTTCTAGCAACAATTCCTTTAGGCAATGCTTCAGTTCCAGAAGGCCAGCAATGTTTCTATGGAAATGGAAACAGGAAGGTAATTATTCGAGGTAATTCCAAGCAGTTACAAGTTTGTAAAATGGATTTCTTTCCCCAGGCATAACAAACCTTGCATGCATTGGATTTTGTAACTGGCAGTGAATAAATTAGTCCCCATCGTGCTAATCTCTGCGGATATATTGCCCAAAAGTATTTTCAATCAATCAAATGTCCAATTTCAAACTAAATGATTCATAAAAAATTACAGAGAAACATGAGATTAATTAAATATTGATCATCAAAATTCAAAATTAAGGTAAAACCTTCAAAGCAAAAAATAAAACTGAAAACCATTTGTTCCCTCAAAAGATACAAATATGCAAACATAGTGTAAGTCCAACCTTGAGCTAGAACCCCAAACAAACATATATGCCAATATCTGCTATCGCATTCTAATGTCTATCATGTCTTTAGAACTATGCACAAATTCAAAGAAGATAAAAATCTGACAACCTAGTGCAAAAAAGCTCCATCCATGGCAGGTCCAGGGAAAGGTTAGGTGAGACCCATAGAATTGAACTTTTCTTCTAATAAGAATAAAATGTAGGTATGATTGCCCAAGTTTCTAACTTCATGTTGGTGCCTCAATGAACAGATACCAACCACTTAAAAGCAGTGTTCGCCGTTATAGTTGTAAAGTGTGAAAGTGAGCAACATTTACAGAATTAAGTAGAAAATATTCTGGCAAATATACAGTTGTCACAGTATACATTTTCAAAGAGACATATCTAGTGCAAAACTAATGTTTCTATTATATTGTTCCTAGAACAGAAGTAACCATCGAATTACAAACATGAGAATAAAATTTCCATAAATTTGTTAATTTTGCATCTTGCAATTTAAATTGAAACTTTGGGACAGAAATACATACTTGTTTGTATTCCTTTGCAAAGGATGCATTACCAACCACATAAGCACCACAAATTAAAGAAACCACAATGAGGAAACTCCAAAGGAAGAACCTATTCTTCAAGTCTGGCAAGACAAAACCCTGACAGAAACAATGGTTGTATCAAGTTGGCGTGTACTCAAATTATATCAAGTTGAATTCATGAAAAGGTGTAAAAAAAATGATTCCTTTGCTTTGGTGGTGGCATGAAATGAATCCCATTACCCACTCCAAACAGAAGAAAAGAGAAGAGAACAGAGAGAGAGAGAGAGAGAGAGAGAGAGAGAGAGAGAGAGAGAGAGAGAGGGAGAAGGAGCTTACAGTTACAGAATTGAAAGCCTTCATTTTGGAAGGAAGCGAAAGCAGAAAGTGAAGTTCATAAGAAGAAAAAAGACAAATTTATTGTGTGAAAGAGGAATCAAGAGAAAGTAAGTTGGTTGAAGAAAGAAAGAGAGAAGAAAGGTAGGAGTGGGATGGGAGGGAGGGACAGGGACTTCCTTCCTTCAACGCTTCCAAACAAAACAAATACAATCAAGTCAAGCCAAGCCAAGCCAAGCCAACCCAACAGAGATACTCTAGTCTAGTCTTATCAGATTATATTTTTTATTTTTCAAAAGGGATAAGAAGCGTGCGTATTATTTTTGGTGGACCAAATATAGTATTAAATTTCAACTAATACTATAAAGAGATAATTAGTGATTGATTTCTTAACTGAATAAGTTAGAATAAGTTTAATTTTGATGCACACCGTCAACCAATCAGATTTTAAAGATGTGACATGTCAATTAAAGAAATTAAATGAAAAGAGAGATTTTCTCGCATCCTTGAAATCTGATTGGTTTACACCGTCAGTGCATCAAACTTTTTCTCAATGTTCAATTGTTGAATAATTTTACCAAGTAGATAATAATTGACATTCAACATCAATAATTAAAACAATGTTTCCTTCCCGATATTTTTTTTGGTTTTGTTTTCCTTCCCAGCATTTATCTGAATTGTAAAATAATTTTGTGACATAATTAACATTGAATATCAATAATTAAAATAATCTTCCTTCCCAATATCCATTGACAGTGACAAGACTTTTTCTTTTGGGTTACAATTTGAAAATAACAATAACAATTTTTTTTTTTCTTCATCAGTGACAATACTTTGAGAACGAAAGTTTATTTGTGTTTTAAACTGAAAGGAAAAAAAGGACTAGAATGAATATGGTTGATACATACATCATTCATAGGGTTCCTTAAAAAAAATCATAATTTTTAGACGCTGAAAAATAGATTGTTTAATTAGAAATAGGGTGACCCCTAATGTGGACCACTTTTAAAGTGGTCTAATTTTAGACCACTTTTTTTAACCTTCTATAATAGGTTAGCACATCTTTTTTTAAAAAAATTTAATACATAACAAATTTTTAATGATATTTTTTTTTTAAAAAATAATGTGTTGACCTGCTATACCCAGTCAAAGTAGGTGGTGTAAAATTACACCACCTAAAATTAGTGCATATTAGGTTCACCCTAAAAATAGTACTTATGATATTATAAAGTATTTTTAAATATTATTTACCTAGTATCTTTTCCACGGGACAATTCTAGTTAATAAATATAGGTGTTCATGCGTTCTGTTTTAGTTTTTAAAATTATGTTCCTCTCTATTTCCCCCCTCCATCCTTTCACCATCACAGCCCCTTTCACCATTTTATAAGCAATAATGTTTTATCCATACCTCTCTTTGAGGTGGAGAGAGGTGGAATGAGGAGAGAGATAGGAAAAATAGAAAAAGTAAGAGAGAGAAAGTATGAGATGTGATAGATGATAAGATGATAGAGATAGAAATAAAAAGATGTGGAAATGAAGTGTTTGAAAAATGAGGTGTGTATATATCATTACTCTTTTATAAGTGAACCACCGCACTCAAAATATTATTGTAGCCTTATGAGAAAAAAAAATGCATTGATCAACCTCCTACCATTTGGTGTGATGATAGTGCGCTCCGTTCGGTGACTAAGAAAGATTGTCGGTTTGTGCTTTGAAGTGATGAGATCGTAAAGAGGAAAAAAATATTATTATTATTTTGGTGGTGTCAAAACGGTGCGTTCCACAGAGTCCAGAGTAAAAATACCCAATGGCAATGTAGTAGTTAGGCGTCAGGGGTATCTGCATTCTGCACGGAGATGTTCGATAGATAATAGGGTTTCCCTCCATTTTCGTTTCCATTTTCATTTCCATTTCATAGTGTCGTCCTCCTCCTTCCCTACGGTAATAAGATGTATTTTCTTCCTTCACTTTCTCTATTGATTGTCTTAGATTTGCACCCATTTTATCTCGTTTCTATTCTGTAATTTGTTATTCACGGTTCACAATCATCATAAACAGAGGCGGACCCATATGAACCCCCTGAACAAAAAAATTCTACTTACCCCCTGTAATATTTTTTTCTGAACCCCCTGAGATTTTATATTTGCACCCAGACCCCCCACTTACTCCTCTCTCACACACTCACATACTCTGATACTCACGCTCTCACCCTCTCTAATTCACGCTCACCACTACCAGTCACCACGCCCAGACGCCCTCACCCTCGCACCCTCATCACGGCACGGCGGCACCACCACCGTCCACCACCACGCCACCACCAGTCCAGTTCTCCTTTCTCTTCTCAAGCTTGATTTTCCCAAGCAACCATGAATATGATTTTCCCTAAATCTGGAATCCCTAATTCTAAATCCCTAATTCTCCACCTTGGCTTGTAATTCTATATCCTATTCCTACTCCTTCAAACCTCGCCTCGCCTTGCCTTCCCTTCGTATGCAGGTATTTTGTTTTGTTCCTTCTTGAGTTCTTGTAGATGCGTGATTGTCTGATGAGATACGTTGTTGTTGTTGTGTTAGTTTGTCAATTTGTTTATCTCTGGGAATCAATTTGTTCTTCAGAGAATTCTCCTGTTCAATTTGTTTATCCTAGTCGAAATACCCAATTGCAATGCAGTAGTTAGGCGTATCTGCATTCTGCGCGGAGGTGTTCGATAGATAATAGGGTTTCCCTCCATTTCCGTTTCCATTTCCATTTCATAGTGTCGTCCTCCTCCTTCTCTACGGTAATAATATATATTTTCTTCCTTCACTTTCTCTATTGATTGTCTTAGATTTGCCCCCATTTTTTCTCGTTTCTATTCTGTAATTTGTTTAGTCACTGTTCACAATCATCATAACAAAATTTTGTATTGATCAATTTATTATTCCATGCTCTTTCTGTTATCTGTTATCATACAACTCTCAACTAAGATGTTTCTGTTTACCAGACTCTAGGGAAGGGGAAAAAATCTCTGCTTTGATTTAATATTGTGCTGATGATTTTTCTTTTTGTAGATTACATTGTGTTGATGTTTTATCATTTCGTATGTTCTTTATTTCTTCTTTCCTGGTATTTTATTTTTTTCACTTTGTTTTCCCACTAAAATATTAGGTATAGGAGGATATCTTAAGCTGGCCACTGCAAACATATATAATGTCTGAAGAGGTTGGATCTATGTTGGTAGTTTATGATGATCCCTCTGACCAACACTCACTATCTTTGGGTGATACAAGCAGCACCGAGGAGTCACCTGATGAAACCAGGCTCTCCTTGGAAACAGCTAATGCTGCTATTCCATATATTGGTCAAAGGTTTGCTACTCATGATGCTGCTTACGAATACTATAGTGAATTTTCCAAGAGGTGCGGCTTCTCAATTAGACGTCACCGTACTGAGGGAAAAGATGGTGTTGGTAAAGGACTTACCAGACGCTACTTTGTTTGTCACCGCGCTGGTAATACTCCAGTCAAAACATCAACTCAAAGTAAACCTCAAAGAAATAGAAAGTCTTCTCGATGTGGCTGTCAAGCTTACATGCGGATAAGCAAAACAACAGAATTTGGAGCTCCAGAATGGCGCGTCACTGGATTTGCTAACCATCATAATCATGAACTTCTGGAACCTAACCAAGTTCGGTTCCTTCCTGCATACAGAACTATCTCAGACACCGACAAGAACCGAATCCTTATGTTTGCCAAAACAGGGATTTCTGTTCATCAAATGATGAGGCTTATGGAGCTTGAGAAGTGTGTGGAACCTGGGTTTTTACCTTTTACTGAAAAGGATATAAGGAATTTACTCCAGTCGTTTAGGAAATTAGATCCAGAAGAAGAAAGCTTAGATTTATTGAGAATGTGCAGAAACATTAAGGAGAAAGATCCTAATTTTAAATTTGAGTACACACTTGATGCAAACAACCGTTTGGAAAACATTGCTTGGTCCTATGCCTCATCAATCCAATTGTATGATATATTTGGTGATGCCGTGGTGCTTGATACAACACATCGCCTCACTGCATTTGACATGCCGCTAGGGATATGGGTTGGAATAAATAATTATGGAATGCCTTGCTTTTTTGGCTGTGTGCTTCTGCGGGATGAAACTGTCAGGTCATTTTCCTGGGCAGTGAAGGTAGTTAAATAAAAAAGTTATCAATATTAGTGTAGTTTCGTTCTTTATTCAAATTGTGACATGTCCTCGTGTATTGTTTCTTGAAATACTGGGGTGGCTTAATGAATATAAACTAAATGGAAGGACGGAAAAATTTATTGCTGATAAATGGAATCTAATTTAAATTACTGCTGGTGCAAAGATTTTCTTGTAGAGTATTCTACACTTTGGTCAATGTATGTAAGCACCTTATGCTAGTTTCCTTTTTTCTTTTGCCCCATTCTTCTAAAATGGACTAGGTATTTTAATTGTTGATGAGGATTGTTAATTTTTTAGAAGTTATTCAGTTCTTTAATTTACACAGGTGTTGTTTTGTTTTTTATTTTTCTTTTTTGATCACCTTCTTGGAAGGCTTTCTTAGGGTTTATGAATGGAAAGGCTCCACAGACTATATTGACTGACCAAAATATATGTCTCAAAGAAGCACTAGCTGAAGATATGCCAACAACAAAACATGCTTTCTGTATATGGATGATAGTAGCAAAGTTCCCATCTTGGTTCAATGCTGTTCTAGGGGAACGTTACAATGAGTGGAAGGCTGAATTTTATAGACTTTATAATCTTGAGTCAGTGGAGGATTTTGAACTAGGCTGGAGGGAAATGGTTTGTTCTTTTGGGCTGCATTCAAATCGGCACATGGTTAATTTATATAGCTCTCGTTCACTTTGGGCATTGCCATTTTTGAGAAGCCATTTTCTTGCGGGAATGACTACAACAGGTCAGTCAAAGTCAATCAATGCTTTCATTCAACGATTTCTGAGTGCACAAACACGGCTGGCTCATTTTGTTGAACAGGTATTATATATCTTTTTGTGTTTCCTGGTTTGGATATTGTTACATTGGTTTAAATGAGCATTCGCATAATAAACTTTGTGCTGTTTATCTGAGACAGAAATTTATGTTTGTTAACTTGGGTTTGCACTATCAGGTAGCTGTTGCTGTGGATTTTAAAGATCAAACTGGAGAACAGCAAACCATGCAGCAGAATCTTCAAAATGTTTGCCTCAAAACAGGAGCCCCAATGGAATCACATGCTGTCACAGTCCTCACTCCTTTTGCCTTTTCAAAGCTTCAAGAACAACTTGTGTTGGCAGCACATTATGCATCATTTTCAATTGAAGATGGTTTTCTTGTGAGACACCACATAAAAACTGAAGGAGGTCGGAAAGTTTATTGGTCCCCTCAGGAAGGAATCATAAGTTGCAGCTGCCACCAGTTTGAATTCTCTGGAATTCTATGTAGGCATTCTCTTAGAGTTCTTTCAACAGGAAATTGCTTTCAGATCCCAGATAGATATCTTCCCATTCGTTGGCGTCGTATGAGCGTGCCCTCTTCTAAGCTTCTTCAAAATGCATCAAGTGATCATGCTGAAAGAGTTAAGTTATTACAAAATATGGTTTCATCTCTGATTAATGAATCTGCTAAGTCTAAGGAACGATTAGATATTGCAACAGAACAAGTTTCCATCCTTCTTTCTCGCATAAGAGAGCAACCAATTTCATTACAAGGGGTCAGAGATATGTCTTCCATTAATAGAAATCTGACTCCAGGATACAAAATATAGTAGCATTGGTGGTCTGCGGTTCCATAAATAGGAGGTAAACTAAATGTTTATGAGAAAGCATAGAATTTGGATTTTTTCATTCTAGGTTGAAACTATTTGAAAGGGGGGGGGGGAGCTGTCTATTGGCTTGAAATTATTCTGCAGTGAAATTTCTGTAGGGTGGTAAACGCCAAGTTCATTGTATTAGGGATTCCGTTCTGTACAAATGTATAGGAAATTTGTTCATATGCATCCTTATATTAATTGCAATCTATCCTTATATTATTTTCAAGATTAGATGTAAGATTAAGAAGTAGAACCCAAAATATGCCAAAGATTGGTCAATATTGATGTGCATAGTTCTCCATTGCAGTTTTCTCCCCAGGGACATCACTACTGTATCCCGAGCCAAATTAGTCACATGTTGAGTGCGCACAAGTGCGTCTCTAAAAGAATGAAGCAACATCTAGGATTTTTTGATTGTGTAAAATGTCAATTAGCTCCTGACATTTTATCCTACAATTTACTATAATTGTTCCTTCTTATTGACAGTTCAATATGGATTCCTCTTTCTTGAGAAATATTATCTCCCTGCATCGTATTTTCATGATTTTATATCATTTTTATACACAATACATGTTTTCATGGAAGAAAGTATATAATATTTGTAGAGTGTTATCAACGCACTCTTTTAAACACAATCATCCCACTCTTTTAAACACAGTCATCATGTGATTGATTTATTTTTTAAAAGGTCAATGCATTTTTCTCACTCTCACTTATTAATAAGTTTGTTGATTTTTCAAAAAATAAACTAATCACGTGAAGTGGGAGAGTGTTTCTCGTATTTTTTTTTTTTTTTTGAAAGTTCGTATTTCTAATTACATAATATATTCTTATTATTAAAAAGCCTTAAACCACCGGTTGAACATGTATGCAAAATTTGATTTTTCCTTATTCATCAATCCCAAGCCTATCTACATTGATTAATGGATAAATGATGATAAAAAGTAAAACAAAACAAAAAAACCAAAAACAACATGCAGGACTCTTGATCGTTCATGTCACGTAAGATAAGGTATCCTTCAATTACAAATTTGTGACTAGCAACACTAATCAATTCTACAAGTCTACAACCATTAAAACTCTGACAACCTATATATTTGTCTTCTACACAACGCTGTACAATTGAGTCCTTTGTCTATATTTAATACACTTGTTCTACATTTCATCCCGATCTAACAGTAATCCAATTCCCTGATGACCCTAAACTAGTGCCTTCATGTCCTTCTGATTCATAAGTATCCTCAAAATTATGAATCTCCAACACACATGTTGGTGAGGAAGCATATTGTTTATTCCTTGAAACAAATGGATGGCTTAGTAACTCCTCAGCGCTACACCTCTTATCAGCATTTCTCTCCAAACACATGCTCAAGAAATCCAAACCCTCCTTAGAGATATGTGATGGAAAGTGAGGCACCACATCACCATGAGCAATCCTCAACACAGAAGCCATTGGGTTAGATCCCTCAACAACACCCCAAGGAGGTCTCCCAGTAGCCATTTCAATAACTGTACACCCCAAAGACCATATATCTGCACCAAAACCCAGCATCTCATTCCTCAATACCTCAGGAGCCATCCATAGCGGAGTGCCACCAACACACAGCAAAGAATTTGCCAAACCTCCACGGTCATTATTCAAGTCCTTGACCCTTTTAGCGCATCCAAAATCTGCTAGCTTGATATTACCAGATGAACCCAAAAGCACATTCTTGCACTTGAGATCACAATGCACGATTCCATGTTGGTGAAGGTGTTTTAACCCTTGAAGAATTTCTCTAGTATACACCCGAACCACCTCTTCATGTAATGACCCGCCAAATTTGTGAGACACATCGGCTAAACTACCCCCTGCCATGTACTCCATGAAAACATTGAGGTTTCCTCCTCTGTCTTCCTTTGTTCCCAAACATTGGACAATGTAAGGTGATGGTTTCAAAGCTTTTAGGATTTTGGCCTCATTATTCAGAGCCTCACGTCCTGTCCCTGAGCGTGCTGATTTCACAACAAAAAGTCCACCGGTGGATTTGTTCATGGCCAAATGTACACTGCCAAAAGATCCTGATCCAACCATTTTACCCTTCACCCATTCACAATCACGTACAGATTGGCACATTGCACTCATAATGCTTCTTCTTATTCCCACCAAATATGTATCAATCTCTTGAACTAGGAACTATGCAAAATTCCCAACTCAAGAAATGAAAATTTTATTTATATATTGAAAAAATATCATACACTATACCAAATTCCCCTGTTCATCAAACATGGAAAAAAATTCTACCTCCGGAAATACCCACAAGAGAAAAGAGAAAACAGGTTGATCGAGGACCCTTATTGATGACACTAAACAAATCCACAAACAAACAATTCATCAGATGAATAAAACATAAAAATGAAAAAACACCAATCCAATCCAAATCCAAGTCAACCGATGTGGTTGCTGCAAGGATTCGATAAGAAAGTATCTGAATGGGTAGAGCGGTTTCCCTAAAATCGGAAAACCGCTCTGGTGGAGAGAAGCTCCGGTAATACAACAAACGCTCTCCGCTATTTTCAGGTTTATGGGGTTTGGTTTGGTTTGGCTAAACAAATAAGAAGCAAACAAATAAAACAACACCAGATCATAACAAAAGGGAATGGAGAGTTTGTAGACGTTATTCGTTGCCGGTTGGCTATCCTTAAATCTTGGAGCAATGTCTCCTTGTTTTGTCACAAACACACTAAACAATCATATAGATCGGTAATCTAAAGAGTACTGCTTAAAAAATTGAAAAGTTCTTTATTAAAAAAAGTGGTAATATGTTAACCACTAAAAGTGTCATCATCACACGGTTTTAGACTGTCTCAAATAAGGGTGTATTTAAAAGGAGTTGACGGAGGACATAGCCCTCCAAAAAAGTTAAATTCTTTATCAATCACATACATTGTAATATCCTAATTTAATAATTGATCTCATGGGCTGCTCTATTGGAGATATGAGTAGTATCAATCAAATTTGATGAGTCTTCCTCGATTGTAAAATCTCATACGTATTCAATCTCAGAATACCTCTCATTCTTATGCGGATCGGTTTAGTTATGTGTCCCTTCGTTAACGACCCGTGTTAAGAACCGTTATTTGTCTGTGTATCATTTCATTGCCACTCACTCCTCATCCTGGTCAACACCCGGTGTCACATGTGTTTTAATATAGAATATTTTATTCTTAGTCTTATCTTCCAAAGATTTGGTAGATTTTTTGATATTTCACTTCGGACCCCGGTCATAAAATCGTGGATACTATTGAGAATTCTTGTAGTGTGGCAAGAAATAAAAATATAGTAAATCAGTCTCACATTGGTTAAAAAAGAGAGTTTTCAATAATTTATAAGGAAAATGACTAATACACACATTTTCTTAAGATTTTGGGTGAAAATGCTGAAATTTAAAATGCTGCTCAAGAGATCAACCAGATCACAAGCGGACATAGATACAGACTACAACATGTTTACACACTCAGTAAATTATCTAATGGGAAAACGGTTTATATACAGTTAGGTGAGACAAGAGTCCTCTCATTAGGCATATGTTACTGACCCAACCCATCATAGGTCAGTTAATAATAAAAGCTCAATATATCATCCATCACAACACACATATAAGAATTAAATTAATAATGCACATAATTTATATTAATGACTAAACAAAATGTTTTAGTTTATTGATTAATGGTAATCCACACACCTAAAATAGAGAATTAAAATAAATAATCTATCAGAAAGATGAAGTGTACTTTACTAATGTGGTTATATAAAAATATATTTATGACCATGCCTCTCTCATTCCATTACCGCAAGGTATAACCCATCACACCATAACAACTGGTGTCACTGTTACAACCTTGATAGCCGACAATAACCTCGCTAAAGGGGAGCATGACAATAAGATGATAACTCACACTTGAGGGGTGATTCTTGGGAATTCATCAAGTGAGAACAAAAAATAAAAATAAAATAAATAAGTTTGACGCTAGATAAAAAAGTGAGTGTTCAATAGTTAAAAGTGAAATGACTCATACACACATGACCTTAAGGTTTTTGGTGAAAGATGCGGTGTCATTCCCTAATGTGGTTTACTCTTCATCCAATGTGGTTGTATACAAAATATATCTATGATTATGTCTCTCTCATGCCACAATCGTGAGGTATAACCCCTCACGCCATAACAACTAGTTACAACTTTAAAAGCCGACAATAACCCTGCAGAGGGAGAGCACCCAATAAAAAAATATATCCATGATTATGCCTTTCTCATGCCACAACTGTGAGGTATAAGTATAACCCCTCACACCATAACAACGGGTATCATGGTTACGACCTTGATAGCTGACAATTACCCCACAGAGGGGAGCATGGCAATAAGATGATAACTCACACTTGATGTAGTGATTATTGGAAATTTGTCAAGTGTGAATAAGAAGTAAAAATAAAAATAATGAAGTCTCACATTTAATAAAAATGAGAGTGTTCAATAGTTAATAAGTGAAATAATGACACACTTGATGAGAGTGTCCAATAGTTGATAACTCACACTTGATGAGGTGATTGTTGAAAATTCGTCAAGTATGAATAAGAAGTAAAAATAAAATAATGAAGCCTCACATTTAATAAAAATGAAAGTGTTGAATGGTTAGTAATTGAAAGGACACATACACACGTTGCCTTAAGATTTTGGTAAAAGATGTGGTTTTCTCCTCATCTCATGTAGCTATATAAAAATATATCTATGATCATGCCTCTCTTATATGTCATAACTGTGGGATATAACTGCCAACAACAGATACGTCACCCATGACCACAAAGTGGAAAGCTTTAAAAAACAATATAACACATTTTGTGGTGATTTTAAATCGCTAAAAACATATATATCGCGAGTATCTTTACTATACAACAGTTCACCAATCTTTTCTTATTAAAAATTATAAGTGGTTCCCCTCCAGGAACAAAACTCGACTGTTGAGAAAGCTTATCCAAATAAGGACAAAGATACTTAGGTGTGGAAAAAATAAAATAGAATGAGAATATGCTAAGACTTCATAAGATATTAGAAAGAAAAGCCACTTATTGGAGAATCGAAGTCATTTGGAATCACATCTACTTATGTGTAAGTTATTCAAGCTAAGTATAATTCAAAGCTAAGAGTATTCTATTATTATTTAGGTTTCATAACTTCATCTTCATTTTTGGCAAAAGTTTTTATCTATGATGTTTATTAAATAGCTATGCTGTTCAAATCAACGTGGACTTATGCATGAAATTTTACAAAACTGGTATACTGTCATGCCCTATCAATAAGGTAATTTTAGTTCATTTAATCAGCGACTTTCCTTTTTTTCCTCCATATATGCTTGGTATAATGATCAAAGATATATAAACACAAATAAGAATGCTAATTAGCTTTCAATGATGTCTAACTTTTGGGGAAAAGAAGAAAGTCATTTTATGAAGCCGAATATGTAACGACATGATGCTGTGACATTCGTTATTTATGTTCCATAACTTCATCTTCATTTTTGGTAAAAGTATTCTATTATTATCACCTTCCTAGTTATCTATTAGCCAAATATTATAGTAACATCAATGATACCAGACCAAATTCAAATCCTAGTGAGCAGGAAGAAACAGAGAAAGGAGACTAAAAACATTTGTTTCAGTTTAAAATCTGAGCAAGTATTAGCAGAGGGCACCATATATAATGGATAAAAAGATTATGCAGTACCACTAAGAATATGCATCAACCGGCAAAAGTGTTAATTACTTAGAGGGAGATCTTTAACACTCATTGGGATCCTAGTAGAAACCTGCTCCTCAATGAGGCCTTCTCCTGCTGTCAACCCAGTTCTATTGCTCTAGTTCGTTCAATGTTTTTCCCTCATATGGTTCGATCTTCTCCAAGTTGTTGCGTTAGGTTCAGTTACAGTGTGAATGTGATCCACATACACTAAAAGGTCAAAGTCAACTCTTATCTTTTCTTTGGTCAAAACAATCTTCAGATCAGATAGAAATTTCATATTACTAAATATTGAAAAAATGTGCTGCAAGCCCAATCTAACTAGTTACGTATGACAGTACTTCCACATACCTCCTCTTGAACAAGATTACATGCTAATTCTAGTTTCCACAGCTCTCTTCTGCTTGTGTCAAGTTACAATTCTAGCGAAATCATATTCATAATAGGCTTAATACATCAGAAGGCCCCTGAAATTGTAAAGGGAATCAGTTTCAGGGCCTGGAAAATTTTCGCATCAAATTGGGTCCCTAAAAAAATTTTTTTAATTCAATTAAGGC
Organism: Lotus japonicus; assembly: GCF_012489685.1. NCBI lineage: Eukaryota > Viridiplantae > Streptophyta > Magnoliopsida > Fabales > Fabaceae > Lotus > Lotus japonicus. Next base: position 67,818,590 of record NC_080046.1, on the reverse strand, counting down.
CAAATCTCAATTTTTTCCTAGTCATCAGTGACACCTGGCTTTTATAATTTTTTTTTAATTAAAAAATATTAAAAAAATAATTTTTAATTCCAAGTCAACAAAATAATCAAAAAAAAAAATTAAAAACTTAATAAAAACCTAATCTAATAATCATAAACTAAACAACCTAATAAACCTAATTTAAAAATCTAATCTTCAACACCATCATCTTCATCATTCTCATCTTCAACACCCAACACCTTCATCTTCTAAACCCAGCAACATCCACCCCACCTGCAACCTCAACATCCACCTCCAACACCATCCCCAAACCTCAACCTCAACCTCCAACCCCCACCCCCAAACGGCCAAACCAAAACTCCACCCAACCCCCAACTCCACCTACAACCGAAACCCCATCCCCACCCCCACCTGCAACTGAAACCTCCACCCCCACCCCCACCCGAAACCAAAACCCCAAATCCCCAAATCCACCACCAGGCGATGCAAGGAGAAGGAGTGATTGAGAGAGAGAAAGAAAATCTCAACCTCCTTGAGTCCCAAAACCCCGATTTAGAGGCGGTGGCGCTCCATCCGACACACCGTTGCAGCCACTGCGTGAAGCTTCTGTGGATGTTGGATGTGGTTTGCATGTGGGTTTTAGTCTCTTTGATTTTCTCGATCTGGACCGATTCTTTCAGATCTGGTCTCTTTTGTTTCTCTTTTTCTTTGTTTCTTGATCTGGTTTCTTTTTCAGATCTGGTTTCCTTTGTCCTTTAAGTTCTATGTGTTTTCCCCTTTATCTTTTCCTGGAGTTGAACACAAAATGGGTTGAAGTACATATAACATTCTTATATATGTCAAATTTCTTCAATTCTTTAGGGCCAGTAGTTGATTAACGAACAAGAGGTGCTGCTCAAACAGGTACCAGTTACAAGAGAAATAAAAAACAAAGACAGGGGAAAATGAAACAGGGGAAAAGATAGACAAAATTCAAATCAAAATAAAAAGATGTGCAGGTTCACGCAGCAGCATAACAAGCAGCAAGTTTAGCATATCAGTAGGCACAGGTTTGCAGGAGAGCAAAAGCAAATCAACCCCCCATGGTCGTTTGAACCTGAACCATGGTGTGCGAGGATGGTGCTTGATCTTGCATTAGTGATTATTAGATTAGGTTTCTATTTAGATTATAGATTTTATTAATTTTTTTATTTTTTATTTATGCTTCAATATATGAGTTGGTATTAAAAAATAAAGTTTTAGAAATTTTCAGGTAAAAAATAATTCCAAATGCCACGTGGAAAAGCTGAGTAGGCTAAAATTGAAGCCACTTCAGCATCAGACACACTTTGTCCTTAATTGAATTAAAAAAAAAATTTTAGGGACCCAATTTGATGCGAAAATTTTCCAGGTCCTGGAACTGATTCCCTTTACAATTTCAGGGGCCTTCTGATGTATTAAGCCTTCATAATATGATCGAAATTATCTTAGGGAAGAAAACAGGCAAAACCACTTCCACCCAAACGATGGATGCACAAAATGCAACCACCAAAGAATTATACACATAAACATGGGATAGATTGGACAGTTCTAGATCTTTAAAGTCATGGTATGGGAGAGGAGGCAGGATAATAGCTCGTGTAATTAGGCTAAGCAAAGTAATCCTACTGCAAATAACCTTGCCCTGTAGCTTCAAAGAAGCATGAAAGTGCAAGCCGAACCACAACAACTAACGAGAATATATTTGATGTAACTAAGGAGAATATATGACCATATGTGAAGTTTTCCAACAATAAAATTACAAAACCAGGAAGGAAAAAGTTGTCAAGCCAGTACACAACATAAAAGTAAAGAGGCGCTCAATAAATTCCAGGGCAAAAACATTATACCTAGAATTAGCAAACATTCAAAAAAAGCCTTATTGAAGTCTAAACCTTTACAATCAGTTTTTCCTCTTCCAAAAATTGATATTCACCCAACATGTTGAGTAACTAGCCTGCCTCTATGGTCCAATTACTTCTGTTGGGGATCGCATAGGCCAACCTAGAAGCAGAGGAGGCGATCCTGGAGGGGTTGCACTATGGCTGGGAGAGAAGAGGCTGAGTTCTACAAATGGTCCAGTTGAAGTGACACCCTTCTCCATTGTCCGGAATGAAATGGATCCACGCATTGTTGATGCATCAGAAAACCGACCAGGGCTGGACCGAGCATTTTCACCAACATTATTATCTTCCAGACGACTCTGGTTAGCAATAAGGGACACAGTATCATTATGACCATCATTCAACCTCCTAGCTTCCAAGTCTTGTAGATTTCCCAGCGCTAAAGAATCTGCAACTGGACGGTACACAAGTGTGCACATGCACAGCCCAGAACAACATACAAGTGCAAGAAAAGCCAAGAAAACTACGGCCTCAAACATAAAATGCTCAGGCCCAGACAAAACAGATAAACCAAGAAAAAGAACCCTTAATGGAAGGAAACACAAAACTGAGAATAGTAATGTGTAAACCCTCTTCTGCAAACCCTTATTAATAACTAATTTCAAAATCCTACTACCGAGCCAAAAAAGGTAGGAAGTCAGGATAATGGCAAAAAGGCCAAGGATAATAGTACTGAGTAAAGGGTAAGTACAGAGAGCAATATCATCATCCCCACCTGCCATTGAAGAGGCACCAGCTGTACTTGTAAAATAATGAGGCAACTTTCTTCCAGAACCCTTATTCTTGTTTAACTGAGGCCCGACCAAAATAACAAAAAACTGAAGAAGAAACATTGGAAGGCAGTAAAGAAGAATATATCCAGATGTTCTCACATTCCATTTTCTGCTCATAATTCCAGTCTCCAATCTCTGCAAGGGTGCACGAAGAAGAAACACTAGAGTGAGAAAGAGGCATGGTTCTGCAAACCCCATATTTGATACAATATAGCATTTGCAGACAGTTTCCTTCCATTTTAAGTGAAGGGCTCGTCTTAACAAAGTTAACCGAACAATCTCACCAAGACCCCACCAGATTGCAAATAGGATGAATGTGATTCTGATGATCCAAGGACCGCTAAAATAATTGAGCTGAACAAAACCCTGATTATGAATTCGAGAGCGGAAGTAAAATGAGTAAGCAATGCACATCAACCCAAGAAGAATCAAGATGGCTACTAGACAAATTGTCACCACACCGAATGCTTCGGCAGCAAAACTCGTCTGGGGCATTACCCAAAATACAGATTCCACGCATGCTCTCTGACAGCATGGATCCAAGAAATCCTCTGGTGCTAGCGCCTTCTTTCCAGAACTAAATAACTCACTGAGTCCCCAATATTAATAGATAAAGGTTGAAGTCAACTCAAACAGACATGCATAATCACTCAGAGAAGATGAGTCAAAGACATCCCAGATTAATCAAGTAGCACCTTCCATACAGTCTTCACAGCAACAAGATTATAGGTAACACATCAACCTCTGAACATACATGTCCAAGGGTTGACTATCCAATTCACACACCTATAATAGAGTGAAACAGATAAGAGACGCATGATTCATGAAGCAGAATAAAACATTACTAATTGTCACATGCCAGTTTACAAGCAATGGAAACTCCAAATTGAAAAGTAAAGTAATTCATAGAAGCAAACAAAAAAAATGAATATGAGAGTGAGACTAAAAGCATTAAGATTCAGATGGATCACATCTCATGTGCAAAGGAGAGATTAAATAAAAGAAGCAATATTAATACATCAAGTAATTGGAATGGGAATTAAAATACAAAAAAATCATGTGAGGCAGCTAAAGAGTATATAGAATTATGTATCATGTCCACCACTAGTGTGGATTGATACATCAAAAGCATTCAAATGCTCAATGATCAAAATAGAATAGAAGTTACTAAGCAAATAAGATTTTTAACCGGATTTGGCCTATGCAACAAAAACATTAACTTGAAATCAGTGAAGTGAAAAGGCTAATTGCAATTCTAGTTCTGGTAACCAATTAAAGGCTATAAAATTAGCGAGATGTTAACATAAATTTAAAACCCAGGGCAAAAAATTGACAATAGGTAGTAAAGAAAAAGAAAATTAAGCGCAGAAGAAGAAACCATGTATGGGAATGCACATTAACAAACAAAATCTGAAGCGAGGCTAGCTTATCTCCGGTATATTTCATTCATAAAAGTTGAAATCTAGGTTTGAAGGAGCAAATGAGAGGAAAAGAATTTTGAAGAAGATATTCAACGCGCAAAAACAAGAGAGAGAAAACAAAACAAAACGCAATAAACATAAGAAAGGAAGAGGGGGAATGATACATAAGAGAAAGCTTACAGTGCAGAGAATGTTGATCCGGAAGGGAGATGAGAGGATTGAGCAGAAGGAGGAAACCCTAATTGGATTGAGAGAGAGAGAATGCGAAGAATGAAAGAGAGGAGGTTAGAATAGAGAATAGAATGAATTCTGAATTTCGGGGAGAGAAGGGGAACGGAGGTGAAGGGGTGAGTGGGACTTTGTTGGTGACAGCCTGTCTCCAGCTGTGTCCTCCGAACCATCCGGTTCGTGCTTCGGCTTTGTACCAACCGACGTGTCACTGTGCTGTGGCGGCGTCTTCTCTCTCTCTCTCTCCGCAAATCAACACACAACTTGTCTATTTACTGCTAATATATTTATCAACTTATTTCCATTTTTTTTCTCCATTCTAGCAATAATTTCAATTCAATCACACCAATAATCAATATTCTTTATGTTTGTTAATTCTTAGTATTAGTATAAGAATCAACAACAACTACCGTGCTTGGGTAATTCAGTGGCTGATTTCTTAGCTAGAAACGTTTCCACCTACTCTGATCAAGTGTGGGTAGAGAAAATTTCATTGGCAACGGCTCATTTAGTTGACATTGATGTACTGACTACCGTGTTTGTGTGTTAAATATTGAGCTTTGCTACCCATAATAGTTACTCTCAATTCAAAATTGTGAAAACAATTAAATACATCAAAAAATCAACATTTTTTCTTTCCCAAATTTTACACACGGGCTTGCATTAAAAAAAATTACACTTGGGTATCAGGTTTTAATTTTAATGTGCTTTGTTATTCAAATAAATTATCAATTGTTAACAACTTTATAAAAAATCAAAATATATTTTTATTTTTTAAAATATGGTTCCAAAACTGCATGATTGCTCCATATCTTGTGTTTGAGTTAGTGGACAAGGAGGAACTTATGTTTGGAGCGAACAAGTAGTGCAACAATTGTTCATTCCTTTTGAGGTTGAGCAAATCTTGAGAATCTCAATTATAAGCTTAACGGAGAATGATTGTGTGGTTTGGGCTACAATGGCGCATCGAGGTTATACAATTAAGTCTACATATAGCTATATTCGGGAATGGGGAAGTGCAGATGTGATGGGAGGGTCAGGAATAATAGATTATGAGGTATGGGGAAAGTTATGGAAGCTGGGAATCTTACCAATGGAGACTCATTTTATATGGCGAGTTCTAAATGAGATTATTCCCGTGCCAGGTAGACTCAATGAGAAAGGTGTTTAAGTTGATATAGTTTGTCCCAGATGTGAAGTTGTTGTAGAAAATCTTGACCATGCCTTGCGTGGTTGTGACTGGTGTCGTTGAGTTTGGTTCACCTCTGATCTTGAACTCTCTTGGAACGCAGAACTAGAGCTGAGGATGAGTGCATGGGTGGCTGACTTGATCCTAAACGCCTGTCAGAAGTCGTGGAGACAACGTGTGTCACTTGTACCAGATATGGAGGGCTTGAAACTTGTGTTGTTTTTAGGGCAAGGTGCTGAACTCAAGCAGGTGCCGCAAGCAGCAGCTATGGGTCTCCAACAATTTCATGAGATCATGGCCCGGTGCCCCCGAGCGTGGTGCAAAATCCCTCCTCATCAACGCGTAAATGGTGCCCACCGAAGCCAAACATTTTCGAATTGATCACAAACACAACTTGTATAGGAGACTATTAGAGTTTGGTTGTGTAATTCGTAATGTGGATGGGAATGGTGGCGTCGAGGACTGCCAAAAGCACGGTTCAACAGGGGGTTGTTGTGGCTTAGGCCTTAGGAGCCATGGAGGGCTTGGGTCTAACTGCTCAGCGTGGAATATGACTATGAAATGTTATTAAGGAAGTGGAAAGTGTTGTGGGAAGTAACACTTATTTAGGACTCGTGGCTGCTAAGATTAAAAAGTTTTCCTCTAGTTTTGGTCTTGTTGATTTTGTTCATGTTTATAGACAAGCAAATAATGAAACACGTGTTCTTGCAAAGTAATCCTTGGAGCATGGGAAGAATCTTGGGTTCACAATGTACCCCTGTGTATTCATTCATGTATTCTCTCGAATATTCTTCCGAATATTTTCTAATGCAAGCTTATCTTTTCTTCAACTTTTTTTTCATATCTTAATATTTATTATTTTCATTTAATAACATTTACGCTCGTTTAATTTTCAATTTTTTAACTTAATATGACAGAAGCCTCCACCACCACCACCACAGTCGCCATCCTCCACCTTTGTCACCACCTTCACCACTGTTATTATTATCACTGCCGGCAGCGCTATCGCCACTACTCCTGCTAGGGACGTACCTACGTTGAACACGGTAGGAGCAATTGCCCCCACATCATTTTCACAAAGTCATAGGACAATGTGTGTGTAGACATTAAATGCCCTCATGATATCATTAAAACAATTTTTTTTATGTAAGATAGGTGTCATTCTTCGGAGGCAATTCTGTTCGAGCCGAGAACATCCACATCATGGTGGGACTAACTCTCCCAGTGGGGGTTATTTCCATCTACAAGACTCGAACCTAAGACTTTACTTAAGGGAAATCAAACATGTATCACTTGAACCAACCACTCGTTGATGATATTATTAAAACAATTGAATTGCCCGAATATTAACACAAATTAAATAAACGAGATAACATTTTTTTTAACGTAACGAGATAATATTAATGTAATGAAACTTTTTATTATTTTAAACAAATAAACTTTTTGGCTGCCCAATCAAATTATCCAAGATTTTAATTTTTAAAACAAACAATTTTATCTATCCTATCCAAAAATTTAAGATTTTATTAAAAAAAAGATAAATTTTATATTCAATTATGCCATACAAATATTCAAATTTTGTAAGGTAATATTTACCACTTTATAATTCTTTTTTCTTATCTTAAGAATTCAAATGTGCATTCTCCAAATATTATCATATGTTAATTTTGTAATAAAACTCAGTTTAGACATAATAATTATTGAAAAAGCTTTTGTTTATAGCAAGTTCTGGACGAAAGAACAATGATTTAAAAACTAAACAATAATCGAAAACAAACAAATAGAAAGAAAAATGGATGAAGGAATGCACCACAATCAACTATTGATTAGTCAAAAGAGGATATCCACAAGAAAATGGTTTCTTGATAATATTGGTGAATGGTCAAATGAAGAACTTAAGAGAAAACTCAATCTCGTAGAGAAATACATGTCCAATTTGCTTAATCTTAAAAAAATATTATTCAAAGTTACATTGTTTCTATTTATAGATTTAGTGGTCTACGACACATTTCACGGAGTTTTTATTTTCCCGCTAACAACTAAATGACTCCACTAGTGATTAAACACACACTAACCTTGAAACTTGAAGTAGCCAACTAATCCTAATGATGGCTTAATAACTCACAAAAAAACAACTTTGGGGAAATACAAACTTTATAAGAAAATTCACCATAAAAATACATACTAATATTTAAAGGACAAATTATAAAACTGAACTTATTTATTATCTAATAAGCCCATTAAAATAGCTCTAAAAAATTGAACCACTGTTGACCATAGTTTCTTCTTGATCGTCCTAGGTTCTTCAAAATTTTGTAGTTGTAATTATCTCATGATCTTTTATATTGCCTTCAATTCTTCTTTGGCATTCCTGGTTTTTTCCTTTAATGATCATGTGCCCTATATTTTCTCACCACAACTTCTTTTCAGTCTTCCAAAATTATGGTTGAGGAGACATTGAGAATCTTATTACGGGTTTCTCAACGAGGAGTAATGGAGACCATTGAGGAGTGAGAGCAAAGACAACCTGATGATAGTGTTTGTGTTATTCATACGTACGATGAGCGGTAAAACTTAACATCTTTTCTCGGGGTTACAATGTAACTGCTGTTGAAAACTTTGATTTTTATTCTAGTTTTTAGTTTACTATTTTTATTGGTTTTGTCTCTCCGCTTTAATTCTATATTTCGAATTCATCGCTCATAGTATACTTTTATGGAGCGTTAAATTGAGCAAGCAAGTTTTAAAAATGAGTATTTACCCAGGATTCCCTGGTAGGGCATCTAGGACATACCGGGCCAGGCAGGAAGAAATAAGAAGTATCAAAAGGTGGAGTATTGAAATCTACAAATCTATGGGATAATGATCAAATATAAATAGAGAACCAAATATGGTATTGCTCAACTATGCGATATTACGTGTATGTTGAAATTCTCCATGTCATTGCCTAGTTTTCTCAAGTCACCAATGAGCATGGAATCTTATTTATGAGGAGCAGAAGATTGGACCTCGGTCAAAGAACATCAATCTATCCTGATTTCTCTTATCCCGGAGAGAATTTTAGGAATGTTTCAATACAAAGTATGATACAAGAAAGCATGAAGCCAACCAGAAAGCAATTGCAAAGGTATTTGGTGATTGAGATGAGTTGCACGACATGTTTCCAAGGTGGTTAGAGTATATGGTGTTGTTTTCATCAGGATCCTTTTACATAGTTAGATACATTGATTATGTAAATAATAATGATCATGTTGATAATCATTTCCAGAAATTTCTTCGGTTGTTTTCGACGTTCGAGCAATGTTGTGATACTTTTGATTATTGCAAGCCAATAATACAAATAGACGAAACTTTTCTACGCAATAGTTGTCGGGTAACGTTTCCAATGAATCATGTTGCGGGAAGGGATAATTTTTTTTTGGTAAGCCAAAGAATTGTATTAAAAAATAGCAAAAGGGATGCTAAACCCAAATACAAGAAAAGAAAGAGAGAAAAATAAAGAAAGAAAGAAAAAAATAAACAAAGTTTAAAGAACTCATCTGCATAATCCAAACCAGATTAAGTTCCCTTACAAACTTAAACTATTACTCCAAATAAACCAAGAATGCCCCAACATATAGCAGCAACATACAGAACTCAAAAAGCAACCACGGCACGTCCAACGCCAAGAATGCATAGCAGAAGAGAAAAAATACAACCCAACCTCCACTCCAAACGTACCACGAATAGTAGCCAAAAACCCATGTCCCTAGCAAAATTCAAAGAGAAGAGAGGCATATGACCAGATTTGACTTCCATTCATATAATGAATAATGAAACTCCCTCACTTTCTCTTTTAACCAATGCCAAGTTCGAACCTGGATTAATTCCACAACCAAACCACCGTCCCAAACACCATCCTTGAAAATAACACTGTTACGAGTTATCCACAAGGATCAACAAACACCATCCTTGCGGGAAGGGATAATAATATAGCGTTTAAGCATAACCAAGGTGTTGGGGAGACAAGTCATATTATCCTTCTAGTGATCAACGGAGGGGCATGTTGTCTATCTGGCGTGCTGTCTTGTGGACTATCTGGCTGGTGAGGAATGTTGTGGTATTTAATGGAGGTGCTGTTTGTGTTGCATCAGTTATGGAATTAGTCAAGTGGAGGTCATGGGCTTGGAATAAAGCATTGATGAAAGGTTTCAATTACTCTCTATTTGAGTGGACAATGAATCCATTGCAGTGTGTGGTATCGGTGTAATGTTGCTGGGCAATCAGGCTCAGTTCATGAGCCATTCGGTTTGCTGGTGTTGGAGGTAGGATTGTTGATTTGGTTCGTGGGTTTTGGGGGGGGGGGATAGCTATAGGATTCATTGGTTAAGTCCTCTTTTACTGGCTTTTGTTTGCTGGGTTTGTAGTTTCTTTTGTTTTGTGTTTGGTTTTGATTTGTATTTTTTTCTATGTATTGGGTCGGAGTACACCTTGTACTTCATTATCAATACAATTTGGCTTATCAAAAAAAAAAGACTACTTGCAATGAGGTAGTTGAATGGGTGTTGAAAAACCCATTCAACTATTGAATGACTCCAATGGGGATGTTGAAAGGGGTGTGTAATGTTAAACATGTTGAATAAATTCAACATGTTGAATGAATAGTGATTTGGTCCCATTCAGTACACATGGCAAAATCTCATTGGTTGTTGTAATTTCCAGATTCTTATCGCATCTAATTATTTGGGGTCAATTATTTCGTAGTAAATTAATTTTTTATTTAATTTTTTTTCACCAAAATTCATCATTTTTTTTTGTCTATAAATAGAGACTTGGTTCATTTGATTTGAACACAGAAAAAAAAAAAACGACATTTTCTCCTCTAGTTTTTCTATTTAGCCTCCAATAAACTCTTGTTTGTAGCTCTAAATTTATTTTTAGTGAAATGGATCCCAACAATAACCCTTTTAACACCCAAAACTCTGTCAATTACCCTTTCAACTTCCAAAATCCCAACAACTACAGAATTCAAAATGAATCTTCCAACCAACGAGGTCCCCAAAATATACCAAGTTATGGATTTTCTCCAAATTTCATCATGCCGTCATCTAATCCAAATTATAGTCAACATTATGGATCAATGATGTTTTATTCATCTCAAGCACCCCCTTATTATTCTTCTACTTCAATGGGAAATGAAAATGTTCCAAATGTTGGACTTGATGAATTTCCTGAATTTTCTAAACAAATGGGTCTTGGTGAAGTCACTCCAAATGTTCCGAGCGGTCGTCATGAAACGAGATACATATGCTTAACATTGGACAGACTATGATCAATCTGAGGCAAGTGGGTCTAGTACACCGGAGCCATTTTCGACCGAGGTGCTACCTGCATTTGCGAATCATGTGCGTGCTAGATCTGTGATGCGTGATTCAAATGTACATCACGAATTGCAAGCAGATCCAGTCAAACATATATGAGCAAAGTTTGGAATGTTTCGTGATTAAATAAATTTGTTTGCTTATTGTATTGTATTGCATTTTAAGTTTTTTGTAATTTCACTTTTTTAATAATGACTATCCATATATGTCGTCTTTTTTACTTGCAAGAAAAATTAATTAAGAATATAAAATTACTAAACTAGAAAGAAAGAAAAAATTAACTCTAAATTATTTTAATTTAATTTAAATCGATAATTGTTATTAATATATTGTTCTCGCCATGAACATAGAATCAAGGCATAGTGCCAAGAATGTGTGAAATGTGATCGGAGATTTTAGAGAGATGAGCTCATAACTGCTTAGAGAGAGAAAATATAACTGAATTTCAATATTGTTATTGCCAAATGAGCTAAGAGTCCCTTACAATTGATATTCTCCTCCTATTTATAGGGGCTGAGTTGGGCCTTCGCGCCTTTAGTCTGTCTAAATGGGCCAGTTGGGCCTTGGGGAGAGAGGCCCAAGGTTCAAACATGTCCCGCGCCTAAGGCTGAGTCTCCTGGGCGAGGGACCTCGGGGTCTCGGCCAGTCCACAAGTCCACAAGACACCGAACTCGAGGCATGAGAGCTAACTGTGTCTTTAAACAGAAGAAACCAAGGTGAGGGCCATAAAAGACTAAACAATGTTAAAACCCAAAGTTTTTAACTAAATGAAAAAACAATTGCCAACATGGCCGGGAGAATAAAGTCAAAAATCTTCATATTCCAAACTTCTCGCTGCACCACCCCCTTCCTGGGCAAACTGAGTCCACAAGCAGTCTCACGGAGATGACACTTGACCTGCTCTCCTTGCCAGCATTGCGCACGTGCCCTGGATCATGACACTTTGACAGGTGTCGCGCGTTCGCCACGCGTTGCGCCCTGAAGTAGTTTTTAAATCAGCAAATCCACTGAATCTCAACTGCCACTTCTGAAATGTCTTTTCGAATCCCAGCGAACCATGTCAACCCGAATTTCAACCAATAAGCTTCCGTTACGGTACCTTCCATTTAATGCGTTATGTCAAACCCTGACATTTTTTGAATTTGAACCAATCAGCATCAACGGTTACAATTTTTCGCCTAACACGCTGCCTCTTTAACATAGAATCAAGGCATAGTGCCAAGAATGTGTGAAATGTGATCGGAGATTTTAGAGAGATGAGCTCATAACTGCTTAGAGAGAGAAAATATAACTGAATTTCAATATTGTTATTGCCAAATGAGATAAGAGTCCCTTACAATTGGTATTCCCCTCCTATTTATAAGGGCTGAGTTAGGCCTTTGCGCCTTTAGTCTGTCTAAATGGGCCAGTTGGGCCTTGGGGAGAGAGGCCCAAGGTTCAAACATGTCCCGCGCCTAAGGCTGAGTCTCATGGGCGAGGGACCTCGGGGTCTCGGCCAGTCCACAAGACACCGAACTCGAGGCATGAGAGCTAACTGTGTCTTTAAACAGAAGAAACCAAGGCGAGGGCCATAAAAGACTAAACAATGTTAAAACCCAAAGTTTTTAACTAAATGAAAAAACAATTGCCACATGGCCGGGAGAATAAAGTCAAAAATCTTCATATTCCAAACTTCTCGCTGCACCACCCCCTTCCTGGGCAAACTGAGTCCACAAGCAGTCTCACGGAGATGACACTTGACCTGCTCGCCTTGCCAGCATTGCGCACGTGCCCTGGATCATGACACTTTGACAGGTGTCGCGCGTTCGCCACGCGTTGCGCCCTGAAGTAGTTTTTAAATCAGCAAATCCACTGAATCTCAACTGCCACTTCTGAAATGTCTTTTCGAATCCCAGCGAACCATGTCAACCCGAATTTCAACCAATAAGCTTCCGTTACGGTACCTTCCTGTAAGGCCCAAGTTTTTTTAAGCTTATGCTAAGTGAATAAACTTCTTATTCACGATTAGGGTTGATGTAATGTGAAGGGAAACCTGAACGAAAGTTTATTAAATGAAATATATTTATGAAGGAAAAAGTTCAGGAAAAAGTTCAAGGATTGCATTATGATCGATAAAAGTTATAGCACGATCGTTACACGCTTAAACCTAGGTCAGAAACCCTAGTATATAGCTAATTTTCACTTTTAGGCACGCTGGCAGTTAATTCCAAAAATCTTCAGAGAAATGTTAGAACTTCTCTTTTTCCATATATCACCATCATTTCGAGGCGAAACTCTAGGATCTACGAACGTCCGATTCCAATCATCGGAAGTTTGCCGAAACCGAATCCCTGGTATTTCAAAACCCTAGAATTTCTCGACAATGAAGACTTTATCTATTCAGAGCTTCAAATGAATATTCTACACGCGTACACCCATTTCTCTTGATGATTTCAATCTTTCTTCCGAAGGAAGTTTTCTATTCCGACATTCGAGGCAAAAAGCAACTTATCGGGTAAAATAGTTTTACACCGACTTTGCACCGACTTTGCATTAGTTGCCAAAAATACAAGGAGACATCTTCTTAGCTTAGGAATTCCTTTGCCAAAACCTATCTTAGAATTCATGGAGAATGACGCCGTAAAAATCAGATTCGCGAAACTTTCTTTTTCCCGCGAATTTCCACCTTCTATATATAGCAAAGAAAGGAAGAAAAATTCAAATTCTCTTCCATTTTCTCTCTTCAAACCCGCGGCCAAGAACAAGGAAGAAGGAAGAAGAGCTTTTGTTCAAACCTTGCTTGATCGTCGATCAATCAGTTGCTGCTTCAAGGTTTCGAGGTATAGTCGCTAATCCTTACCTCTGATCGCTTTTTCCATAGCTTTTCTGTAGAGTTTTCTGAGTGGATAGTTTATGGGTTTTTGCAAAACTATCCTGAATCTTTCATTTCTGATTCTAAACCTCTTCTACATGTGCCCAAGATCACTTCTGCCGGATTAGATTTTCCGTTATGTCGCCGGAATTCCGCCGGAATCAATTTGAACCTAAAATACCCATTTTATGTAGTTTTTGAGTAAAGTTCCAACCTTTAGGCTGAAAACTATCGCCTTAGCTTAGTGCTAGTAGGATTAGTTGTCATAAACGTCGTTGGTGACGTCCCTGCAAAATTTTATTTTTGGGATTTCAGTTTTGAAAATCCTAAGTTAAAAATCATGACCAAAATACCCCTGCGACAGTTTTCGATCCGATAATTTTTCTGTAACACCCCGATTTCGGTGGCGTCACTTTAGTAACCAAAAGAAAATACTTTAAGCGGAAAAACGTGAATTATTTTTTTTCGACAATATAACTAAAGACAGAAAGCAATAAAACTCCCCAACAAAAGATAAAAGGAACTACTATACAACTATATATACATGCCTCGCTAGATACTACCACGTCACGAGTAACCTCCAGTGACGGGTGACAGAAAAGAGTAACGCCCGAAGGCAATATGTACAGTCCAAGATAAAGATACTGTGTCCGCAACACTAACCTACAAAAACTGAGAGCAAGTTGGCCCAGCGGCCTAAGAAAAGACCCCCTAAATCCAACCAGCTCTCTGTGATCTCCATAGGAAACCACACAAAAGCTACCGGTAGGAAAACTACCCTGTCCCCAAAAACGGAAGCATGACGGTCAGAGCATCGACACTACTCCTACACTATCCCTACCCGAGGAGCCCACACTAGCACTCGATCCTACACGCTAGCGCGGTCGTCATCCGAATCTGCATCCAGGACGACTAGGTCGACGTACTCAACACTGCCCTCTCTGTCCACCCTAATGCGCTCCCGCACTGGACTCTCGGGCTCGGGGCCCGGAACGAGATCCGCAACGACAGCAGCAGCAGTAGACGGACTAGACTCCGTCGAAGCCCCACCTACTGGCAACTCCTCAGAAGGGTCCTCATCATCTGAAGGAGATGGTGGCGGTGGAGGTACTCCCAAGCCGGGTCCACAGTGTACTCCTGGAGGCAGGTTGAAGCTCACTATGTGCCTCCTCATTACTCCCTCCGTCAAGCGTCCAAATCGATCGACACGGTCCTCCATGATCCGACCGGTGTAGGTCGCACGGTGGCCCTCGGGATCGACCACCCATGCACCTGGGTCGTCTTGGTCAAGCATCTCGTACCTGGTCCCCCCTGATGGGCTGACCATGGTAAACCAATCCCCCATACTCATCTGACAAATGGCGTAGTCCGCCCAAACACACACAGCAGACGCGAGGGTCAACTCCAAAGAATTATATAATTAATAAAACCAGATATAATTATAGGATAATAATTACTCGCCTCTCAGGCTTATAAGTTTTGGGATAGCTTCCTAGGGTTGCATGTATCACAATAAATATAAAGAGCCATAAAACAAGTAGCATGCCTCAAAAATAGGATAAACAGTTACCAATCACACTCAGCAACTAAGTTAGCATGTATGTTGCATGAAATGCAATGCTGGGTAACAAAATGCATTCCGGAAGAAGGATGGACATCAACGAGACGGCCCTAACACCAGCCACGGTGGGTACCTTCCTGCTCGCGTGTCTCTTACACCACACAAAAGTAGTCAGATCAGCAGTGAACCCGTAGGTCTGCCATTCCGTCTGCTACTGAGGACCACCGTAGTGTCCTAAATATGGAAATCCGGGTCTTATGACCATTTTGGAATCCACCGAGGTCCGGTATCACGCCGTGTATTAACCTCAAAATGAGTGCATGAATGCAAGTGATTAGCCAAACAACGTCTCCGACCTCACCCGACACGTCGCCACGTGTTCTAGATAACTTACAGTCTCTAAAAGAATACCCTAAGGTAAATGTCGATTCTGCGACAAAATACAATTAATCATAAACAAAAGAGTGCAACCACTCACGACAACTCTTCGAGTCATCAATGCTCTCACGAAGTCTCACGCTTCTGTGGAGTCTCACACACATTCACCAAGTCTCACGCTTCAGTGAAGTTTTATGCTTTCACAAGGTCTCACGCCTCAGTGAATTTACACACTTGCACGAAGTCTCACGCTTCAATGAAGTTTCATGCTGTTCACGAGGTCTCACGCCTCAGTGAAGATCCATGCTTTCCACAAGGTCTCACGCCTCAGTGGAGTATCACGCATTCACAAGGTCTCACACCTCCGTGAAGCTTCTCGGCTCATCCCTTGGATGGCTAAACAACTGCTCCCAGAGCGAATGAGTATCAACATACCCAAAACTCGAAATCTTCCCAACACTTGGATCCGACGACACTTCTCGTTTTCCAAAACTAAACTTCAATCCAAAGCTTGCATCCGAGATTGTTATCTTTATTTAAAGGTTTGGAGGTTGTTTAATATCTTATGAATTTCTTTATAAATATAGCTCTTTTTAGTCTTATCGTATTCCCTATGAGTTTCAAAGTTCCCATAAACCCAAGTAATTCCCTGAGAAGGTCTCGATCCATTGGAGCATGACAAGGTCCGAACTCCGTTCGTCCTTTTAAAACTCTCTCAAAATCTCATAAAAATTCGGCATGACCTGCCCGTAATCCTCACTTTTCAGAATCTCAGGTACAAGTGGAATAGCATCATTGAAACAGCTCAACCAAAAGACATAAACAGCATATTCCAACACATCCTAAGTTAACCATGTAGCACATAGCATGTGAATCATTTAGCACACAATAACATGGCATCAAGTACTCAACAAGTTCGGCCGAAGCCTCAGAAATCATTTCAGACATTTAGCAATTAGGTGCATAACACATAAATCAAGTCGAATTTCATCGACACCTAAAGCATTATCTAGTAATTCAGAGAGTAGCCCTCACCGGTGGGTCTTCCAGCTTCCTCCTCAAGATGTTCTCCAAACTCTTCTCCTTGATTTCTGGGAATCTCCTCAAACGAACCTTAAGCAAAAATCACAGAAATCAACACCAAGAGTCAGAAACTCAGCAATCAAAGAGTCCTAGGGTTACACAGTACACTACTACCTCCTTGGTACGACAATCTAACGCGTTAAGACAAGTTTTCGAAAAATCGGATTCTCCTCCCCCCTTGATATAGCTCTCGGCCACTTTCCTTAATTGGGAGGGTCGATTTTTCTTCGATCAAACTTGGTTCCTAGGTTAACATAAGCCGTAACTAAGACGGTTCTAGGCTCGGAAAAATTTTCGGATCGAAAACTGATATAGGGGCAGTTTGGTCATTATTTTTAGCTCAGAATTTCAAAATTGGATTTTTGAAAAACAAATTGGATGGGGACGTCCACAACGACGTTTATGACGACAAATCCTACTAGCACTAAGCCAAGTCGATAGATTAGAGCGTAAAGGTTGCGACTTTGCCGAAAAATGGGTATTTAGGGTAGAAATTGATCCCGGCGGCATTTCGTCGACATTTGACAAAATCTAATCCGCAGAACACGCTCAGGAGCATGCAGGGAAGAAGTTTAGACGCTGAAATCAGCTGATTTGAACAGTTTTTCAAAAACCTCAAAATTTTGAACTCAGAAAGTCGCAGGAGAAATGGACAGAAACGACGATTCGAAGGAGAGTATAGATTACCTACCTCGAGGTCTTCGATTAGTGACGAACGGTGAAGCAAACGAGCAAGAAACGACGAAGATCCGGATCTCTCTCTCTCTCTAGGAACTCGCGGTTTTGGGGGGTGAGGAAAATGGGTTTTTGTGAAAAAATCTAATTTTTCAAGCTATTTATAGGTTTTGGAAAAAACGGAAAAATGATTTTTTTGCGATTCCGATTTTTCCTGCGCGTTCCTCTGCGCATTCTAAGATAGGTTCTGGCGACAGAATTCCAGAACTCAAAATAGAATTCTTGGAATTAAACCAAAAGATCCAAAATCGGCATAAGTCGGTGTAAGTCGGTTTATCCCGAAAAACTACTTTTTGCAGTGATCGTCGGACGAGAAAACTTCCTTCTGAAGAAAGATTAGGAATGATGAGAGAAGTAGGTGAACGCGGGTGGAATCTTCATTTGAGTTTCCGGATAGAAAAAGTCTTCATCGTCTGTCGATCTTAGGTTTTTCGAACTATCAGGGATTCCGTTTCGGCAAACATCCGAGAATTGGAATTTGACGTTCGTACATTCCAGGATTTCGCATCGAAATGGTTGTTTAAGGACGGAAAAGAGAAGTTCTAACATTTCTCTGAGGATTTTTTGGAATTAGTTTCCATCGTGTCCTAAAGCGTAAATTAACTATTCACTAATACCTTCGACCTAAGATTAAGCGTATGTTAGTCGTGCTATAACTCTTTCGGTTTTTCGATACATTCTTGGACTTTTCCTGAACCTCTTTCCTTCCCAAATTTATCTTAATCAAATAACTCTTTTATTTTATTCACTTATCCAAAGCGTTCAAACTTGGGCCTTACATTACTACCCTCCAAAAAGAAAGTTTCGACCTCGAAACTTAAGGGTCAGTAAAAAGTTCTGGATACTGTTCCTTGATCTTTTCTTTCAGCTCCCACGTTGCATCGCCGGTGTCCTTGTTCCAAATAACCTTCACTAACTCGATCTCTTTACCCCTCAACTGCTTTACCCTTGTGTCACCAATGCTGATTGGCGGTGTCTCGAAAGACAAGTTATCCTTCAACTCAATGTCATCCAGCTCGATGACGTGCGTCGGATCAGCAATATACTTCCGCAGTTGTGACACATGGAATACATCGTGAACGTTTGATAGAAAAGGCGGTAGTGCGATCTGGTAAGCTACCGGTCCTACACGACGAGTAATCTGGTAAGGTCCAATGAACTTTGGCGTCAGCTTTCTTGACTTGATTGCTCGACCAACTCCTGTAGTCTGGGTAACTCGCAAAAACACATGATCTCCTTCTTCAAATTCCAGGGTTCTGCGCCTTTGATCTGCATAGCTCTTCTGTCTACTCTGAGAAACCTTCATCTTCTCCCTGATCTGTTTAATCTTCTCAGTTGTCTGTTGCAGAAGTTCCGGTCCTACTAACAAATTCTCTCCATCTTGATACCAACATAAAGGTGTTCTACACTTGCGGCCATACAATGCCTCATACGGTGCCATACCTATGGTCGTATGAAAACTGTTGTTATATGTGAATTCAATCAGTGGCAATAGGGTGTCCCAACTGCCCTTATTGTCTAACACGCAAGCTCGTAGCAAATCCTCCAATGATTGGATAGTTCTCTCAGTTTGCCCATCAGTCTGTGGATGATAAGCAGAGCTTAATCTCAGCCTCGTTCCCAAAGCCTCATGAAGAGCTCCCCACAGATGTGAAGTAAACTTCGGGTCTCTATCGGAAACGATACTTGTTGGCACTCCATGAAGTCGCACAATCTCAGCTATATAAATCTCTGATAGCTTATCCACGTTGTACGTAGTTCTCACAGGTATGAAATGAGCCGACTTAGTCAGTCGATCCACGATTACCCAAATCGAGTCATATCCTCTTTGAGTTCTTGGTAATGCCACGACAAAATCCATCGATATGCTATCCCATTTCCATTGAGGTACATCCAAGCTTTGTAGCATACCCGCAGATTTCTGATGTTCCACCTTCGCCTTTTGACAGGTCAAACATGCAGCTACATATTCTGCCACTTGTCTTTTCATTCCTGGCCACCAAAAATTCACCTTCAAGTCCTGGTGCATCTTTTTCATTCCAGGGTGAATGCTCAGCTTACCTTTGTGACCTTCGTCCAGTATCAACCTCCTTAAGTCAGGGTTGTTGGGTACGCAAACTCTACCCTTACACCGTAGGATATTGTCACTTCCTACCTTGAATTCCGGGTCCTTACCCTGAATTACCAAATTCCTTTTTCCGAGTAAAAATTCATCTTGTAACTGTTGGTCTCGGATTTCTTCCATCAATCCATTGGTAATCCTGATCATCCCGAACCTCAGTTCTCCCTCGGATAATCTTACGTCCAAACTCAAATCTCGGAATTGTTCCAGCAGTTGTAGCTCCTTCACCATCATTGACGAGATATGCATTTTCCTGCTCAGTGCATCAGCAACAACATTAGCTTTTCCAGGATGGTATTGTAAGGTAAAATCGTAATCCTTGAGAAACTCCATCCAACGTCGTTGTCTCATGTTCAACTCCTTCTGGTCAAACAAGTACTTCAAGCTCTTGTGATCGCTAAATATGGTGAAATTGCATCCATATAAGTGATGTCTCCAGATCTTCAACGAAAACACAATGGCAGCAAGTTCTAAGTCATGAGTCGGATAGTTCTTCTCATGAGTCTTCAGTTGTCGTGAAGCATAAGCCACCACTTTCCGATGCTGCATCAGCACACATCCCAAACCTTGATGCGAAGCATCACAGTACACTTCATACGGTTCCTCTGGTTGCGGTAAGACGAGTACAGGTGACGTCGTCAAACGTTCCTTCATTGTCTGAAAGCTAGTTTCGCACGCTTCGGTCCATGCAAAAGGTTGATCCTTTCTCGTAAGTTGAGTCAAGGGTCCAACGATCTTGGCGAAATTCTTAATGAAGCGACGATAGTACCTCGCCAAACCGACAAAACTCCTGATCTCAGTCACGGTCTTTGGCCGTTCCCATGACAACACCGTCTCTACCTTTGCTGGATCCACAGCTATACCTTCTTTAGAGATCACATGGCCCAAGAATTTACCTCTTCGAGCCAAAATTCACACTTAGAAGGTTGGCGTACAACTTTGTCTCTCTCAACACTTGTAAAACCTGACGCAAGTGCCCTTCATGATCTTCAGCGTTCTTTGAGTAGATCAGAATGTCGTCGATAAACACC
>NC_080046.1:67601750-67797836 GCF_012489685.1 Lotus japonicus | reverse complement strand
CTGTGTGTTGTTGGTGGGGTGTGGCTCATTTGATTATGATAACAATAACATACAGTAATATGTTAATGCAAATTGTTGTCAATGCCAATACCAATACCTTATACCTTAGCTCTCGGAATGGAAGTTGTAATAACAATTAACAATTTAACATAACAAATGAAACAACTTACCCTCCTCTCCTCTGCCTTTGCCTGCGATCTTTGTTTTGTTGCGTAACCCCAATGCCAATGCCTAACAAAACAACAACTAGTCTGTTTCTGTTTCTTCTTCTTCTTCTTCTTCTTCTTCGTTCAACAATGTCAATCTCATACATTAACAACAATGGATCGGATTTTGTTTCTTCTAACTTATAACCCACATTCATTCACCGGCTCCTCGCCTTTCTAGATCAGAATTTCTCTCTTTCCAGAACAGCTCCTCTCTGTCACCCCAAAAACCCACTCGCCATTTTTTTCATTCATTTGGGGATCTGTCTTCTAGTTCTCTCTTTAATTTCCGTCGTGATTGATTGAGTTAGAGGGTAATTAATTTATTGCATGCCGCGGCGAGGAGGAGGAGGAGGAGGAGGATTCAGATTTTGCAAATTCAATTTGCATCTGCCTTGTCTTATGGGTTGCATATGCTCCAAGGGAAAATCTACAAATGATTATGTTGCTGCTGATAACCACCATCACCATCTCCATCTCACACAAACACAAATACAAACAGATTCCAAACCAAAGCATTCAGACAATGACACTGCTACTGCACGCCTCATTACCCATGCCGCCTCCACTCCCATTTCCTCCGACGAAGACAAGAATGCAAAATCACTCCAACCTAAGGTCTCTAGGATATTCAGTGTCACTAGAGGGGAAAGAGGGGCGCAGGTTCTTGCTGGCTGGCCTTCTTGGCTCACTGCTGTTGCAGGCGAAGCCATTTCTGGTTGGATACCTCGCAGAGCTGACTCATTTGAGAAGTTGGATAAGGCAACTTCTATTCTTTCTTTCTTTCCTTTTCTTTTTTTTATTGCTTCAAGTTATAGCTCAGTAATTCATTCATTCTTTGGAACTAAATGTGGAAACACCTGCTAATCACATGTGCTTTCAAAGCCATACAATATTTTGTTTTGTTATTCATGCATGCTGACTAATAATGTTTCTGCAGATCGGACAAGGAACTTACAGCAGTGTTTATAGAGCTCGTGATCTTGAAACAAACAAAATTGTTGCATTGAAGAAGGTTCGATTTGCTAATATGGATCCAGAAAGTGTTCGCTTTATGGCAAGAGAAATTCTTGTACTGCGAAGGCTTGATCATCCAAATGTCATGAAGCTTGAAGGCATGATTACTTCAAGGGTTTCTGGTAGCTTGTACCTTATTTTTGAATATATGGAGCATGATCTTGCAGGGCTTGCAGCAAGACCCAGCATCAATTTCACTGAAGCGCAGGTAACCGGCTCAAACTTCTGATTATGTTATCCAGGGTCTGGATGAAAACCTTTTTTCCACTTACAGTTGTGAAATTTGTCTTTGATGCATTTAACAATGACTTGATGTGATTTTTATAAATATTAACTTGCATAGTGAGCCAGACATAACATACAGACCTTGTAAGATCGAGAAGACTGTCTAACATTTGTATAATTAACAGAAGCATGAGACAGATTCTCAAGCCAGAAATGAAATGGATTGCTATTTGTTTATACCAAAAATATCGTTTTCTCTGATTAAATTTGATGAGTCAAAAGCACTGTTTCTGCATAAATTATAATAATCACTTTTGAGCATTTTTAAACCCAGGGATTTCTCTAGGACCACAATAGTATATTGATACATGATTTGTATTGATATCAATATTTTCTTTCTATCAGTCAATATTTGTCAGTTTATGAATTTCATATCTCACCATCTTGCAACAATCCCTAATAGCTCTATAGAGTATAGACTGAAATGATCTGACTAACTGCATTGGGTTGCACTTAGTTTGTTATCATGCAGCCAACCAATTAACTTATTCTTTGAAATAGACAACAAATATTTTAAAGCAAAAAGATAAAACCAGCAAAATTCTTTCAAGGAAAAGGCTATTAATGGTCGGCATCCTGCTGTATTTCATTGATTAGCTTCTAGTTCTTGTGTTTCATAATGGGCTAATACTTTTCCTAATGCTTCAGATCAAGTGTTATATGCAACAGCTTCTTCGAGGTCTTGAGCATTGTCACAGTCATGGTGTTATGCACCGTGACATCAAGGGCTCAAATCTTCTGCTTGACAATAATGGCAATCTAAAGATTGGTGACTTTGGACTTGCAACTCTGGTCCAGCCATCTCAAGGGCAGCCATTAACAAGTCGTGTAGTAACCTTGTGGTACAGACCACCTGAACTTTTACTTGGAGCTACAGATTATGGAGTTGCTGTGGACTTGTGGAGTGCTGGTTGTATTCTTGCAGAACTGTTTGCCGGGAAGCCTATAATGCCTGGACGAACAGAGGTAGTATTCATCTTTTGTCCTGGATATGTGTATTCTACATTTTAACTGAAGCCTTTAACAATATTTTGTTGAGCACCCTAGTTATAATGAAATAAGTCTAAAATTATTAGGTTTTCTTTGTTCTCCTGAGCATATCTTTATTGGAAGAGAAATTCACCGATTGACTCAGTGATGTAAACCATGACAGAGGAATGTAAATAATCATTGCATTCCTATCATAACTTTCAAAATGTTAATTTATTAGCACTCGAGTTATCTTCAATAATTTTATTGATGTGAAAAAGGAGCTTACTATTTAAGACAGGGTCTTAGAAATTGCGGAAGATGCCAGTATACTTTTTGGTCTAATTCTTCTAATGGTCCCATTTGACAAAACTCGATTGTTATAATATTGCTTTATTTTAATCATTCTAGCTTCAGCTATCTAATGGGCATATGTATGTTTTTATTTGTCAAAGCTTCGTATGATTTAATGGGGCAGTGAGCACTAAGACCTGGTAATCTATCTTTCTAGGTGGAGCAACTTCATAAAATTTTCAAACTTTGTGGATCTCCTTCTGAAGAATACTGGAAGAAATCAAAGCTACCACATGCAACAATTTTCAAACCTCAACAACCTTATAAACGTCTTGTTTCTGAGACATTCAAAGATTTCCCCTCATCAGCACTGAGCCTCTTGGAGGTCCTACTTGGTATAGAACCAAAGGATAGAGGAACTGCATCTTTAGCACTTCAGAATGAGGTAGTTATGAATTCTCCATTTAGCAAATTCATGCCAAATTTCTCTCTAAATGGAATGCATATGTTGAACATCCTATAGTTTTACTTATGTTGTGACCTTAGAAGATTTTTTTCCAACTCTGTTTTTCTTAGTTGTTGACATTTTTCACATCTAGTTCTTCACAGCAAAGCCACTTCCTTGTGATCCATCAACTTTGCCAAAGTACCCACCAAGTAAGGAGTTTGATGCCAAACTTCGGGAAGAAGAAGCTAGAAGGTATTACTTCCTTGAATTTTTTGATCATCAGAGATTCTCATGTGATTTTGTGATATCTGATTTTTGCATCATCTGCAAGAATAGGAGAAAAGTGCACTGTGACTGTATGCTTTCTTTTTTCTACTGATAGGGTAAACTAAAATCTCAAGGGGAATGACTATTATCTTCAAAATTTAATGTGCAATGACAAGAACTAGCTCTCTTTTTTTTATTAAAAAAAAAGTTGTCATTCTCTTGGAGATATTGCTTTCCCGTACCTCTAACTAACATGACAACTATCTGAGTGCTTTCTGGTTTGTGTTTCTTTCCTCCTTTTTTAGTTGTGTTTGCTTTATTTGATTCTATAGTATGATTTAAGACTTATTTGTCTCTGCGAGTCTGTGTCCTACTACTATTGATACAAGTTTATTTTAAAGCAGACGGAGAGCTTCAAATAAAGGACATGGACAGGAATCAGTTGGGAGGAATTTTAGAGAGTCTAATGTTGTGCCAGCATCTGATGCTAATGCTGAGCTTCAGGCTTCAATGGAGGTACTTTAAATCGTAGACATTGGTTTTATTTTACCTCTAGAATTATTTGGATTT
This sequence comes from Lotus japonicus, assembly GCF_012489685.1. NCBI lineage: Eukaryota > Viridiplantae > Streptophyta > Magnoliopsida > Fabales > Fabaceae > Lotus > Lotus japonicus. Next base: position 67,793,780 of record NC_080046.1, on the reverse strand, counting down.
GCCTAACTCACCTTTTCCATGTGATTTTTCTCTTTTCAGAAGAGACAAGAGCAGTCCAAGTGCATTAGTGAGAAATTCAATCCTGAAGAGGATGGTGATTATGGCTTCCCTCTTGAACCTGCAAAGCCAAGAGCACTCAGTGTCTTCTCTCATTCTGGCCAGTCAATGCACCCAACTGCATATGGATCCTCACGCAATATGAATTTAAAACAGGAAGATGTTCTTACTGGCACTGACCATGCTGTTAAATCAAGAAACTGTGAGTTGAGAAAACAAAAATCCTACTGGCATGGTAGCACAAAGTTGTCAAGATTTTCTAGTTCAGTTGCAGTTCGAGGTGATTTGCGGCTTGATATGAGCGGAGACTGTAGTGTAAATTCACAGTGGCCAGAGGATCACTTTGGTATGAGATGTAGTCATTTGCCTGATGATGAGTCCAACCAATTGTTGGATGGACCCAAGCCTTCACGCAAGAAGGATTTCCATCTAAATGGGAATGATCGTGCTATGGTAAAGAAATTACGGATAAATATCAACTTGCACAATTGTTCTATTATTTTAGAGTCACCATACATGCCCCTCTTTGGAAATGGTGAAGAGATGTGTTTGATCGGTACTTAGATACAAAGATTTCCCAGTAATTTCTGTAATGTGTTTAATACTTAATACGTAATACAATGCATGCACCCAATGATGTCGGATATATACTCACTATAATACTGGAGCCTGTGTCTAAAATTCCGGAGAATGTTCCTTTTTGTTTATAGTGTTTTATTCTCACTATGACTATGGAGCTGTTATGTTAAGTAATTGACTAGTTTCTTTTATTTGTGAATACAGAGCAATGCTCCCAAAATGAGCCGCACACACTATTCCGGACCATTGCTGCCTCCGGAGGATAATCTTGAAGAAATGCTCAAGGAGCATGAAAGACAAATCCAACAGGCTGTCCGCAAAGCTCGTTTGGATAAGGACAAGATTAAAAAGGTTGACAGTGAGAATAGTCTAACCCGATCTCTTTTTTACAAGTGACTTTGAAGATTTATTGGGTTGAGGACACTTGAACACAAGGTGCAAAGATGAATATATGATTGGGAATGAATAAAATCTTGATGCTGAGAGATGACTAATACTCATGGGACTTGTTCACACCAGATATTTATAACTACCATAAAAGGTATCGTACAGAGTTCTAACAAGCAAACTTACATGTTTCAGGACGGTGGATAGCTATATAGCAAATGAAATCCATGGCGATTGACTGTATAATAAATAGTTTATGGTTTTTACTAAACTAACACACTAGCAAGTTGTTTGCCATTTTCCATGGCATTACTTTGTACATTTAAAACTGACTTTGTCAATCACATTTTCTTCGTTTAATGAATAGGCTTGTCGGTTATTCAAGTTTTACATGCATGTTCAGAGGTAGAGGAAACCATTAGCACAAGAAATTCCGAAGCTGTTATAGACATACTATTTCCATCATGGGAATGTAGATGACCAAATTAAATGCTAAAGCTCACTGAATTTTATTGTCTTTCTTTAGGATTATTATTTGCTGGATGATTGGCCTTCATCTGTGCTACACTACTGTGTAAAACACTGGCTTCTTTGGTCGTTCACGAAAATCATTAAAAATTATTGATCTCTGATTCCTTGATATAATGTTGGTATAAAAATACGTTACTCTGAAAATTTAAGCTTAGAAAGTGTATACCAGATAAGAGTCAACTTCACAGTTAACACACGTGAGATGGAGAACTTACATAAAGACACTGCATCTAAAGTGAAAGTTACTTTTCTTTCAATCAGTGTTATATTAATTAATTTGAAAATCAACCACTAAAGTTCAAATAATTCTGTCATATACCTTAATACATTGAATTACGTGATTAGAATATAACTAAATATACTTGAACAAAATGTAATTAAAAAAAGGTCAAGATTGTTATGATTTGATGCGTAGGAAAGCAGAGAAAGTGAGATTAGAGTGCATGGGAGACTAGATTTGTGAAGCATGGCAAAGCAAACAAAATTAACGAATAAGCTCTTGATAGGAATTGAAGGGGGAAATAGGTATATAAATAATTTCCACCAAATTTACAGTTGCAACCACTATGTATAGTGTTTGCTTCATTAACAATTTTGGCAGGTGTTTGGTCTTGATCAAGTATCCACTGCATATGCCTCTTCCCTTAGCGTCCAAGCATCAATTCCTTACTTTTCCTAACTTGAAACCAAGTTAAATAAAACCCCTGAAGTTGTATAGCTACATGCAGCAACCATTTGACTTGCATTACATACGATAAGTCATATAGGAAATATAGGCAAAAGGCAACAATTAACAGTTGTTGAACCATATAGTTTCTTCCTCTGTCGATCACAAGCATGAGGCCTAAACCCCATCAATCCCTCAATTTGAAGCTCATCATTGTAGCGGTTCTAGTTACCTTGTTTGTCCTCTTAGTGCTAATATCAAACTCTTCTACTTCCAACCTTCCCCCAGCAGGTAATTCAGAAGCAAAAACTTCAAAAACAGATTGTTCCCTATCCTCAAACTGCGGAAAGATCCTAGCTTCTCTATCAGAAGCTCTGATCCACTATGCGACCTCAAGCATAACCCCGCAACAAACACTGAAGGAGATATCAGTGTCAGCTCGAGTGTTGGAGAAGCGATCACCATGCAATTTCCTAGTGTTTGGATTGGGGCATGACAGCCTGATGTGGAGCGCACTGAATCACGGAGGCAGGACAATTTTCTTAGAAGAAGATTCGGCGTGGATTGAGCAGATACGACGGCGTTTTCCAATGTTAGAGTCGTACCACGTAGCGTACGATAGCAAGGTGAAGGAAGCTGATAATCTAATGGAGGTTGGGAGAGGAAGTGAGTGCACTGCAATAGGGGATCCTAGATACTCAATGTGCGGGCTAGCTTTGAAAGGTTTGCCGAGTGAAGTGTACGAGACAAGATGGGATGTGATAATGGTGGATGCACCCACAGGGTATTATGAGGAAGCCCCAGGAAGGATGAGTGCCATTTACACTGCCGGGATGTTGGCAAGGAACAGAGACAAGGGTGGTGACACAGATGTGTTTGTGCATGATGTGAACAGGGTTGTGGAGGACAAGTTCTCTAAGGCATTTCTGTGTGACAAGTACATGAACAAACAGGAAGGCAGATTGAGGCACTTCACTATCCCATCTCACAGGGATCACTTAGACAAGTCATTTTGCCCCCCATAATCTAGTAGACTAGTAGCTTCTTCTAGCTTCTTCACTTTTCAATCTTAATTCTTTTTGATTAATTGTGTCCGTACATTTCTTTGTATAATTATGTTTTTTCTTATGAATTCGTGGAGACAACTCCTGCTTAGCAGACATGATCATGTAATCTACTGTAATGTAAGCAAAGCATGTTTATATGTGCATGCTTACTTATTACTAGACAAATTTTTATTTGGATCCACACAATGAATGAATGAATTGATAAATTCTAGTTTCTATGGATGAAATGGCGCCTTGGTTGTTTGTGTTGGATTGATGTTGTAAATTTTTCTCTTTCACTCTTATAGTAGTAGGACAGGCCTGTTTAAAAAAAATAGGGTTAAATGTGTTCTCCGTTCCTGAACTTTAAGCGAGATCTGATTTCCGTCCCTCGCCGGAAAATCTTCCTAGCGCCATCCTCAAACTGACATTTTTGTTTGGAAACCGTCCTTGCCGCCGATTTAGCTCCGGCCGCCGTAGCCAAGTGTCACTTTTGGCCTATGTGGACATGCCACATCATTTAATGAAATGACATGTAATTTTTTAAAAAATAAAATAAAAATAATTTAATTTTAATTAAGTCCCACAAATCTTAACTAATTAAATTTTTAACCCCAAAACTAATAAGACTTAATTAATAACACTTTTGGTCCCTTTTCTTCAATCTTCAACCTCATTTTTCATAATCTTCTTCACCTTCTTCAATCTTCATCCTAATTTTCCAGAATAATCTTCACCTTCAATCTTCATCATCATTTTTCCCAGGAGCTTCATTCTTCATCATCTTCTTCTTCCCCACCCACCACACTCATCACCACACCTAGTCACCCACCGCCGCCTCCAACCTCAACACCACACTAAAATATTTAGCCATCCCCCAAACCCAGAAACCCACAACCCAGCCCCACAGCCACAGCCTTCAACCTCAGCCACTGCCCCCAACCTCATCTCCAACACCCACTGCCACAGCCCCCAACCTCATTTTCAACACCGACATCCACCGCCCCCAACCTCGCCCACCACCAGAGGGGAAACGATGAAATCGAAGCATCCAGAGGAGAGGTTGAAAGCGAGGACTTGAGGCATGTCATCGGGGAAGATGCACCGAATCTATCTCATATGGGTTTGCGGCATCTTGGTTGGGTTTTGTGCTAAATTGGGTTTGGGGGTTCCACTAATTTGGGTTTGAGGGTTTCATTGATTTGGGTTTGGGGTTTGGTCATGCTACTGCTTCATCTACATCTTCCTACTACAGTTCATCTACATCTTCCCACTACAGTTCATCTTCATCCAGAGGAGAGTGCTGATTTGTTGTTGTATGATAGGTTGGTGTCTAATGATGTGTTGGATTTGGTTAGCCCCAATGCTAAACTTCTCTATGTGGGTAAAACTGCTGGGTACCATAGCAGAACCCAGGTAAAGATTGCAGAGACGGGTGGAGGTTGAAGAAGAAGAAAAAGGGGGTTTTGATTTTGATTGGATCTGGAATGGTTCTTTGTTCTCTCACGTCTCCGAATTTGGGTTTAGTGGATTGCATGGTGGGTTTACCCCCTCACTCTCCGATTCAACCTTTCCCCTATCCCCCTCACCCCTTTCTTTCTCTCACTGAGTTTCTGGATCTTGATCATAGCTGGGGGTTTGGGTTGCAGTGGTAGTGGTGGGGGTTTCTTCAGAAAATTGGGATGTTGATAAGATGAAATGATGATGATATTCTGCACTTCATGATGGGGACTAAGCCTTGCTGGTGATATGATTGGGATAGTGGGAAGGAATTTGTCTTTTATTTCTCTTCTACAAATTTTTCCATGTATCTTTGTAGCAAGAACTATTTTGATTGCTGCACTTTTTTGTTCTTTTTGTCTGCAATGGTTAAATAAATTAGATTGTGATTGTTCTTTTCGTCTACCCACAGTTTCTGGATTTTGGTTGTTCTTTTTGGGTTCAATAAATTTTCTTTTCATTTGTCTTTTTGATTGCTGCACTTTTTTGTTTTCTTGGTTTCTAAACAAATTGGATGCATATAGTTTAGTTATGGTTAAATCAGAGGGCTTAATTACAATTTTTAAAAGAAATTTTTTTATTTTTATTTAAATGCCATGTCATTTCATTAAATGACGTGGCATGGCTACGTGTACGGCTGCCGGAGCTATACCGGCGGTAAGGACGGTTTCTGTACAAACATTTGAGTCTGAGGATGGCGCTAGGAAGATTTTCCGGCGAGGGACGAAAACCAGATCTCGCTCAAAGTTCAGGGACGGTGAACACATTTAACCCAAAAAAATATAGTAGTATAGTAGGATAGTCCAAAAAATTACTATCAACCGAAACCCGATTCACCTGACAAAATTATGAGAAACCAAGTTTGAACAATCTGTAGTCACTAATCGGTCGGTGACAACTCTTGGTGCTTTGATGTTTTTCACCTGACAAAATCGACTATTTTGACCCGAATCCGACCGAAACCGATTATTTTGACTCGAGTCTAACCGAAACGAATGACTGATTCTCTTCGCTCAAACTCATCTAAATGGTCTTATAAATCTTTCTCTTTCACTCTCTAGTACAGTATTAATAGCCCCTATTTGTTCATCACTATTTTGACTCGAGTCTGATCGAAACCGACTGACTGACTCTCTTTGCTCAAATTCATCTAAATGGTCTTATAAATCTTTCTCTTTCACTCTCTAGTACATTAATAATAGTCCTTATTTGTTCATCACTTGGTATATATGTTTACATTTAATCTTACACCACAGTACGAGCAGTTAAGTTAAGACAGGGTCGGATGGATGGACCTTAATTCATGTTTGTATTGGTTAACAATATATATAACTCAATGAGGAAAACGATATATATATATATATATATATATATATATATATATATATATATATATATATATGTGCATTTGCAGTTTAAGGATGTGTTTGAATTTAAGTTGAGATCAACTTGAAAGCATTTTCAACTCAATATAAATAAGAAGTTACTTTCACATTTACACATTGGAATTCATGTTTTCCAATTAAAAATAACTCATAACGTGTGTGAACAGAAAACCAGACACACAATACTAGCATATTTGACTGTATTTAAAAACAGTTTTTATAAATCATGTTAAAAATTATTTTTCAATAAAAACTGTTTGAATTAGATGTTTTCAAATATTAAAAAATTATAAAATAACATTGTTTTTTTGAATTATAAAATAACATATTTTAAAACCTTTACTAAAATAGAAAAAAAAAATTGAAAAATGGTAGGCAAAATCAAACACAACATCCTTTATTTTCCTCCTCTTGTAACCAAAAAACACCAGCATTCTTCCCATCCCATGTGGTTGTGGATTTTTTTTTTTAAAAAGCCAAAGATTGTATTAAAATGGAGTACAATGGGTACTTCAACCCTTAATACACTAGAGAAAATAAAAGAAAATAGGAAAATAAAACAAGATATAGACTAATTAAGTCTATATAAAAACCACTTTCAAAATAAAAGTCTATATAAAAAGTAAAAATCCAACAGCCCATCTAGAAATCAAAAGTCAAAAAACCAGTAAAGAAACAGATTAGACCAACGGCATCTTTATAGGCAAAGGTAGGGGTGTCCACCGGTCTGGTTCGGTCGGTTTCGGGCCCAAAAAGCTCCACCGACCGAACCCGCATGGCATAAAACTGGGCCCGTAACCGACCATGAGATGTGTCGGTTTGGATCGGTTTCGGGTTGGTCGGGTAACGAGCGGGTCGGGTCGGTTACACGGGTTTTGCAGAGACCCTAATTTCATGAACATAGAACCCTAATTTCAGTAAGATGAACATAGTCAGAACCCTAATTTTTCAGTAAGATGAACATAGAACCCTAATTTTTCAGTAAGATGAACATAAACCAAACCAAGAACAAAATCGATGTCAGATCAGATCCGGAGAGAACGATTCCATTGCTTTCCTCATGCGAAATAGATTGTTCACTTCGTCCTTGCGATTTCACATCAGAATCGATGGTAACGAAGATGAACAGACTATTTCGGATCAGAGAAGCATGGAGGATGAAGCATGCAGGTGCACTGTGGTGGTGGAGTGGCTAGGGTTTGAGATGTGTGAGGAGATTCTGAGATGTGTGATGGAGATGTCGAAGTGGCGGCAGAGTGGAGGAGGAGGAGAAGGGTGGTGGCGGGAGGATGAGGAGAAGCGTGGTGGCGGCGCAGTGGATGGCGGCGCAGAGGATGAGGAGAAGGGTGGTGGTGGTGGTGGTGGTGGCGGCGGCTGGTCTGAGAGAGAGAGCAGAGGTTGAGAGAAGAAGAGAATGAGAGTTGAGAGGTTGAGAGAGAGAGAGGTTGGGACGGCGGGTTTGGGAGGGTGAGGGAAGGTTTAGAGTATTTATGTGGGTGGGGTAATGGGCTAGGGTTTGCTGAAGCCTTTTTTTTTTCCCTCCCCTCACCACACACAATGGGCTGGGCCGCTGGAGCCTCCTTTTTTTTTTTATCCCTAATCGGTCGGGCCGGTCGGTTTAGAACCCAGACCGACCCCGACCGGTTAAAATCGGTTTTTTTTAATTGTCAGACCCGATAACCGACCCGGCCCGCCCGAAAAGCCTTTTTTTTGCCACGGGCCGGTCGGGTTCGGTCGGCCAAAAAAATGTTGGACAGGCCTAGGCAAAGGTTCGAGTCGTCTTCCAATTGCAAAGCACAGGGATTAAATTTTTTTTTGTGTGGATATTCAATAATATGGGCACAACCGTAATTTACTTCTTCTTTTCTTTTGTTCTTATCCCAACACTTATACGGCACCCACTTATACACTTATGTTTCATCTGTTCCAAAAAAAACTATTGTTGTTTTAACTTTGGAGGTTTTTTTTTAAATTGTTATTGTTTTACAAATCCAAGGCATTTTATCCAATTTTCTTCCATTTATGTTTTCATTTATAATTATTTCTCTCAACTATCATCTCAAATTTTCACCAATCACAATTCTCACCAATTAGTTGAGCAATACTATTATTTTCTCTCTTGAATATAACTCAATATTAAGTAAAGGTATTTTAGTTAATTTATATCATCAATTAATGTACTTTTAAACTATGTGCATAACCTTAAATAACAATAGAAAAATCATGTTGAAAAAAAAGGTTCGTTTATCATTAAAAAATGGTTACTAATATTGGTTTAATTAACTTTTAAAAATAAATAAAGCCGTTTTGTTTTTTTCTTTCTTGATTAGTGAGTAAATAAATGAAGTGTGTGTGTGCTAACGCAAACTTTAACTTTTTGTGAAAGGAGAAGACAATACAATTACAATTGATGACTTATTTGATTTTATATTATATTATATTGAGCGGCGAGGGGAGAGAACTAGAAGGAGGAGGCAGGAGCGGAGCTTAGCTTAGCTTAGGTTTGTTGTGTTTTCAAGATTGGGATCCCATATCCACACATAATGAGCAACGAATAGTAAGTTGAAGTTGAAGTTGAAGTTGCTTTTATTATTAATTAATTAATTGCTGCCTAAGATATATTGTTGATTTGGTTTGATTTAATTTGTTTCAGCGATTACCTGTTCAAGCTTCTACTGATCGGAGACTCCTCAGTTGGAAAATCTTGCTTGCTTCTCCGATTTGCTGTGCGTTCTTTTCTCTTACCAACCTCAACCTCCCATATGTATATATGTATTAATTAATGTATGTTTCATGTTTCAGGATGACTCCTATGTCGACAGCTACATTAGCACCATTGGCGTTGATTTCGTAACTAACTAAACACTCTTCTACTTCTTCTTTTGCTTAATTAGCTATATATGTTTTGATTTAATATAATGGGTTCCGGTTGGGGTTTCAGAAAATCAGAACTGTCGAGCTCCAAGGCAAAACCATCAAGCTGCAGATTGTGAGTTCTTTCTTTCATGTTCATTCTTCCCATTTTTAATAAATTGATTTCTTTTTCTCAGATCAATGCACATGTACTGTGGATTCTCACTTATTATGCCTCTTCTTTTCTACTATACATACTCTGATCCATTATATATTGTACTAATAATTAGAGCTCATTACCAACTGTGTAGTGTATCTCATTATCTCTTACTTTTTCGTTTCCGGCCTCTCTTTAGTGGGATACTGCTGGACAGGAGCGCTTCAGGACTATAACAAGCAGTTACTATAGAGGAGCACATGGAATAATTGTAAGTCTACCTTATCCTACCTATCACCTTCTCAAGTCTCAAACATGGAATCAATTTCTTCACATCATCAATTGCTACAGATTGTCTATGATGTCACTGAGATGGAAAGCTTCAACAATGTCAAGCAGTGGTTGAATGAAATTGACAGATATGCAAATGACTCTGTATGCAAGCTTCTTGTGGGGAATAAATCTGATCTAGTTGAAAATAAGGTTGTTGACACGCAAACTGCTAAGGTAATCTACTAAATTTCCAGGATTCATCCTGTTGTTTCTTTTTAACATGTTCATTGCTCTCCTGGTGATCTATTACTAGACATCAAGTATCGGGATAACCTTTTCTTAAGTGTTTGCTTTTACATGTGTATGATTCAACAAAAAGTTTCTACTCTACATCATCTTCCATCAACCTTCAATGTGTATCTTCTTTTAATATTTCCTATTTTCTTTAGGAGCACCGTCATTATCTTGTGATTTGTGTGTTTTTGTTGCTATTGGTGAATAATGCATTCTGCTCCTAGACCCGAAAAAGGAAAAGCAGTACTGCACATAGTTTTAGTGCTTTGGGAGATCATGAAACCAACGAAATTGTTTCTCATAAGTTGCATCCTCGATACTGAGAGAAAAAGCAATAGGAACAAATTCCTAACATAATATAATGTGTAGCTGGATATTAGGACAGGAAGGGAACTTGAATTTCTTATCACTGCAATTCTTTTACCAAATATAGGTGGCATAAAAATTGTTTAACTTTATTCTAATTTTTACCATCTTTTGAATTACAGAAGCTGAGTAGGAGGGTGCTAGTTATAGGATTGCCTATACCTTCAGTTTCCTTATAAAAAATAGAAGTTACTTGATCTGGAAGAGATCAAGCTACCCGTTGACAAGGGGTAGGAGAGAGGGGATCTGGACGCGCTGAAGGACTCCAAGTAGGCAAGGTCCCGGGAGGGGCTCCTGCAAGACACTCCGATGCTAAAGTCAGTGAGGGAAGTTGTAAGAATGGTGGATTTGGAGAGAATACGTTACCTTTAGATAGAAGAAGTGTTCCCTTTATATAGGAGAGGTAGAACTAGGGTTGGAGCCATGCAACGTCATGCATGGCTCGTACCTGGGGGCACGGATCACCGTTGGATTTCCTGCAGAGGAACAGTGATCCAACGGTTTGGGGGCCCCTACGGATCTGCACCAGCCAACCTACCTCCTAGGGTAGTTGGCCTAGGTCAACCTCTAGATAGTGGGCCCCGGCTTCCTTGTCCTCACCCTTGGTGGTGGGGCCCATGAGCAGGGGCTCTCAGACTCCCCCAAACTGTCCCTTGGCCGGGACGCTCCGTGGGGCCCAGCCCCGTCTTGGGTGCCCTGACCGTCCCCGGTCAGGGTTCCCGGAACAGTAGCCCCCTAGCCCTGGTCGGCTGTTCCAGCGGAGCGAGGGCTAACGTATCTTGTGCTGGTGGCGTCATGGAGGTTCTCGGGGTAGTAACATAGGGGTCAAAAATTTAGAACTTTATTCGTTAATGGAAAGGGGCCGTTTGGCCGTTACATTTAGTACTCTTAGAAAGGGGGTGCTACTCGCATGGCGTTGTAGCGGAGGCGAACGGTTTCAAGGTCTCTGTCGAGACTTTCCCTCGCGGCTAGGAGGGGGGTCAGCTCGGCTTCGATTTCGTCCAACGTTCCCTTCCCTTCGCCCTTGCGTTCCGTGGCGGAGACTTCTAGGCCCCAAATTAGCATGCTAACCTCCAAGCGGCGTCGGTGTAATTCCCACATCTCCTCCGTCAGCTCCAAGAAGGTTAGCAACCCCGCCTTCAGTTGGGGGTCAGGATCCTCTGTCAGAAGTCTGCTGACTAGGGATCTGATCCTACCGGAGGCCGTGGCCTGCGTTTGGTAGGAGTAGTATAGGTTGCAGTCTAGAGCCTCGGCCCTGAGTGCCTTCAGGTAAGCCTGCGTGGAGGTCATTCTGGCTTGAGGGGAATGTGGAGCCTGCAAAGGGGGAGTGGTTACCATTTATAATCGAAACGTTCTTGGGTGGTAACACCCATTAGCCTTTTCCCAGGCTTTTCTCTTGGGAAATGAAGGGGGCATTAAATGCAGAGGTCGGTGGTCAACGCGTGCCCTCCCTAGGTTGTATATACAGATTCAACCGACCGGGTAGGAGTCCGACCGCGGTGGTTTGGCGTTAGGACGACCGGGCTTCATACCGAGTGGGTTATTGCATGGTTTGAATCTGAGAAGTCAAAAAGACGCGGGAGAAGGGAACGGTGTGAGTCTTTGGGCCCACTGCATTTAATGTACCTGACTCTTGAGATGGTACGTGTCGTTTCCGGGTGGGTCGCGTCGCTTCGCGACTCCTCTCCCACGTGCCTCTGGAGGCGTGTGTCGCTTCGCCGTCACTGCCTCCTTTCTGACGTGGTGGGGTCTGATTGGACGATGCCCCTTGGTTTCCCTAAACGTCATGATTAGGGAAACTAGGGCTGTCGAAACGTCACGTCTCCCTCCTCATTTCCTATAAAAGAGAGTGGAGGGGGATTCATTTGCACTTTCGCATCTCTGAATCTTCCCAAAGCTCTCCCCTCTTCTTTCCGTCAGGTACCGGTGTTTCACGGTGGTGTTTTCTTTTGCACGGTGGTCGTTCGCTAGCTTTCCCAGTTTTTTCTTGTAAGTTCTCGCTTCACTTGCTTTTCCTTCTCAAGTCTTTTATTTTTCCCTTTTCTAGTAGAAAGGGTGGCTTGCCCTTGGGGGAGTTGGGAGTTTCCCCTCCCCTTGTGGCCCCCTCTTGCGGCGGAGGAGATTCTCTCTGAGGGTCTGCGCCGCCGCACGGTCGCGCTGTCCTGCCTAGGGCAAAGATGGATTCCGGGTGGGTCATTCTTTGAGCCGATTCAAACGACCTAGGTGTTGATACGGCGTTTTCCCTTGTGCAGGTGTCGTTATGGGGAAGCCTACCCAGAAGAAGAAAGGCAAGACTGTAGATGAGGCCTCGGGCGGGGCTTTAACCTCTAGGCCCCGGTCAGGGGCCCCCAAGAATAAGAAGATCGATCGGGAGAAATTTCCGCATCTAAAGGGGGACGAGGTCGTGTATGACAAGTGGTGCCGCACCATTCTCGATCTCCCGTCGGAGTACGCCCACGAGAATGAAGATTACTTCTGGAGCCAGCGTTTTATGTCGCAGACCCAGATCGGCCCCGGTCACATGGTGTATTCGCCGGGCAAGAAGGAGCGGCTACCCCACACCCCGCCGTTTGGGGTGTACATGCATATCTACACCATGAAGAAGGTGAGGGTGAGGATGCCGCTCACGGATTTTCAATGTGACGTTCTCCGCCATATGGGGGTCGCGCCGTCGCAGCTTCATCCCGGCGCTTGGGGTTTCGTGCGTGCTTACGAGGTCGCTTGCGTCTTGTTCGGCCAGAAGCCGTCGATTCCGCTCTTTTTTTCATTTATTCGAGGTGGCCCAGACTCAAGGACATGGTGGGCACACGGGATAGTGACCCTGAGGTCGGGTAAGGATCTCCAGATCTTCCACCCGTTCGCCGAGTCCTACCGGGACTTTAAAGATCAATTCTTCCGGGTGGCGCCGACCACTCCGCCTCCCCATTGGTGGTTTGAGCGGGCCCCGAGCGGCGCCAGCCGTGCTCGGTTCCCGCTGGCGTGGAATGCCAGACACTATGATGTCAAGCTTAGCTCCTTCGGTTTCGAGGCCGGGGCCTTGTCGGAGGTTGATTTGGCCTTCAAGAATCTCCTGGTGGCCGCGATCCGGAAGGAAACGAGGGGAAATCCACCCAAGGAGTTCTGCATACGGCCGTTGCGTTGTTACGATCTGTGCACTTACAGCGTTCGAAAGAACGCGTGCTTATTGCGCGCGAGAGGTAAGGTGTCTCTATCATTATGCTTAAAGTAATACGTGCCCATTTGCCTGACTAACTTTTCTCTTGTCATCTCTGTACAGGTGCTAAGATGGAGATCAACGCTGCTTTGGTCGCTGCGCTACAAGTTCTGGTTGACGAGGTTGAGACCGACAGTGAGGGGGAACAGGAGGTTCCCCGAGACGAGGGAGACGGACTTGGCAACCAGAGGCAACCTTTAGCTGGGGCCAACCCTGCTGGGGCCGGTCAGAGTGAGTCGGTCAACGGTGAAGAAACCACGGATCCCGAGTCGGGCCCAGTGAATCCCGAACGTCAGAAGGAGGGTTCCCTTGAGGGGGATAAGGCTGTCTCGGAGCGCCCGGTCAAGAGAAAACGCCGCTCCTCGGGTGGGGAGGTCCGCTCTCCTGAACGAGTGACTCCGATTACCCAAGTGTGTCCCTCGGAGCCAACTTCTGTGTGGGGTCGCGATGCGGTGGACACGGATGAGCACAACAGTCAAATCGATGCTCTGGTGTACAATGAGCTCGACCAGTCGTTCCTGAGTACGAAGGAACCCTACAATCTCCTGAACTATGCTCTGAAAGCACTGCTTCAGACTGCCTCCGTCATTCGTCATGTGTAGCAGGGGCCGGTGCTTGACGTGGAAGAAGTCAAGGAGCAGGTGAACGAAGCCGAGCGTAAGTTCGCTGAGGCGGAGAAGGAGTTGGCTGACTCCCGGAAACAGGTTCAAGAGCTGACCGCTGCCAAAGTGAAGCTACAAGGGGAGGTTCATGAGGTGACGGCCACGGCCAAGAAGTTCGCGGAGAAGTTGGAGCTGAGCGAGAAAGACAACGACTGGCTGCGCAGCCGGGCAGAGAAAGCTGAGCAGGAACTGAAGGATGAGAAAGCTGCTCGAGAGGGGGAACTCAAGGAGATGGAGGCTCTGAAGACAAGGAATGCTGAGCTCCAGAAGAAAGCTGCCGACCTGGGGGCAGAGAGAAAGAAGATGAGGTCGAATCTGAAGGAGATTCACAAGGCTTCTTTTGACAATGCTTTGGCTCAGCTTGAGGTGGTCCATCCGGGACTGGATGTGGGCCCTCTTCACTATCGGAAGGTTGTGTTGGGGGGAAAGATCGGGACTTTGGACGACCAGAAGCAGTTTACTCCGACCTTCCCAGCCGAGCCAGCTCCTTGAAGTTCCTGTCTTTAATTGTAACTTGTCATGTTTAATGATTGTCCTGTGTTTGTATAAACTTGTGGGTTTCTCCTTTTTTTAATTTTCTTTATGTGTTTGCAAAGACGCGTTGTTTCTATTCTTCATCGTGTTTGTAAGAACTTATTATTATATTTTCTTTTTGCACCGCGTTCCTTCTTCTTTACTCGTCTTTGAGTTATTTCGTGCCGGAAAGGCTTTTAATATTTTTGTGCCCGGCGGGTCCTGGTGCCCTATGGGTCTTTAATAATTTCGTGCCCGGCAGGTCTTGGTGCCCTATGGGTCTTTGTGCCCGGAGGGTCTTTAATAATTTCGTGCCCGGTGGGTCTTAGTGCCCTATGGGTCTTTGTGCCCGGCGGGTCTTTGAAATTTTGGTGCCCGGCGGGTCCTGGTGCCCTATGGGTCTTTGTGCCCGGAGGGTCTTTAATAATTTCGTGCCCGGTGGGTCTTGGCGGTTACCAGAATTCGAACTCAACAAAAAACTGCTTCATTACTTCGATTGGGGTCTGCGGTTCTAGCCGCGTACAAAGTTGGGACGCTGGGTGAGTACCCTTGATTACAAAGGAAAAACTAAATTAAAGGAAAGCGTAGAAACAGATAGCGGGTGCCTGGTCGGTCGCGCCCTAACTATAGTATCTTCTCAGATTGGCTGCGTTCCAGGTGCGAGGGATCTCCTTTCCGGCTAGAGTCTCCAGCTTGTATGCTCCCTTGCCGGTTGCTTCGACCACCCTGTAAGGGCCTTCCCAGTTGGCCGCTAGTTTTCCCCGTTCGGTTGATCGTGCTCCGATGCTGGCATTTCGGAGGACTAAGTCCCCCGCGGCAAACGAGCGGAGAACTACTTTCCTGTTGTAGCGGATGGCTGCCTGCTGCTTCGCGATCAACTCCCTGCAGTTGGCAACTGCTCTTCTCTCATCCAGGAGGTCGAGGTCTTCCCCTATGAGTTGGTCGTTCTGGTTGGGGTCGAACCCAGTCGTTCGAGCGCTCGGTTCTCCTATTTCGGCCGGAATCACTGCTTCTGTGCCAAAGGTGAGGCGGTAGGGGCTCTCCCCCGTAGTCGAGTGCGGAGTAGTGCGGTATGCCCATAGGACGTGGTCGAGTTGTTCGGCCCAGTCGCCCTTGGCGCTCCCCAACCTCTTCCGGAGGCCTCGGAGTATGACCTTGTTGGCCGACTCTGCCTGCCCGTTTGTTTGGGGGTGCTCGACGGAGGTGAACCGCTGCTTGATGTGTAGCCCGTCCAAGAGGTTCCTAAACCCCTTAGAGGTAAACTGGGTCCCGTTGTCTGTGACCAGGATCCCGGGGACCCCGAACCTACTGATGACGTTCTTGTAGAAGAAATGTTGCACTCGAGCTGAGGTAATTGTTGCTAGTGGCTCGGCCTCGATCCACTTGGTGTAGTAGTCCACTGGTACTTGAGTTGGCCGGGTGCAGTGTCGAACGGGCCTAATAAATCCATGCCCCACTGGTGGAAAGGCCAAGGGCTGACTAGAGATGAAAGACGGGCGGGGGGAGCGTTGTGTAGATCAGCGTGCCTCTGGCAGGGGTCACATTGCTTAACATGTTCCGCAGCGTCTTTCTCTAGGGTCGGCCAGTAATAGCTGGCTCGGAGGAGGGTGTTGGGGAGGAGGAGGGGTTCTGCGATCCGTAGTTTCGTTGACAGTCTCCACATGGCCCTCAGGAGTTGGTACAGGACGGTGTGAAGTCTGACGTGTCTCTACCATAGCTTGCTAGTTGATGACTTGAGGCGACGGCACGCGGTGCTGGGAAGAGTTTTACCAGATCCCCACAGACGGCGCCAATTGATCTGGAAGAGATCAAGCTACCCGTTGACAAGGGGTAGGAGAGAGGGGATCTGGACGCGCTGAAGGACTCCAAGTAGGCAAGGTCCCGGGAGGGGCTCCTGCAAGACACTCCGATGCTAAAGTCAGTGAGGGAAGTTGTAAGAATGGTGGATTTGGAGAGAATACGTTACCTTTAGATAGAAGAAGTGTTCCCTTTATATAGGAGAGGTAGAACTCGGGTTGGAGCCATGCAACGTCATGCATGGCTCGTACCTGGGGGCACGGATCGCCGTTGGATTTCCTGCAGAGGAACAGTGATCCAACGGTTTGGGGGCCCCTACGGATCTGCACCAGCCAACCTACCTCCTAGGGTAGTTGGCCTAGGTCAACCTCTAGATAGTGGGCCCCGGGTTCCTTGTCCTCACCCTTGGTGGTGGGGCCCATGAGCAGGGGCTCTCAGACTCCCCCAAACTGTCCCTTAGCCGGGACGCTCCGTGGGGCCCAGCCCCGTCCTGGGTGCCCTGACCGTCCCCGGTCAGGGTTCCCGGAACATTACTAAAGATGTTTTTGACATGTGCACTGGTGTGTAGTTAAATTTAATATTGGCTGAATATGTCACATATAATAATCCGCATTTTAATATTAATTATCCATGTCCAATGCTGTGATGTTATTTATTTAATTTAACATAGAATTGTTCACTTATTAAAGAAGCATGTACCTGAACAGTAAATGAAGCATCAGTTACTCTGTATGTTTTAAAAACAAAAGAGTAAGAGAATCCTACATTGTTTTTCTAACTTATCCTGTATGTTCATGAATCACAGGCATTTGCAGATGAGCTTGGTATCCCTTTCCTTGAGACAAGTGCTAAAGACTCGATCAATGTGGAGCAGGCTTTTTTAACTATGGCAGCAGAGATTAAGAAGAAGTATCTAATATTTCTACTTTCCGCTATTCTCATTCAGGATCATTATCAAATCACAAATGCTGAAAAATGTTAAGATTTTTCTGTTTGTTTGCTTGATTTTGACCATACTGAGATTTCCAACATGTTTAAGATTAAAGTTAACAGTAGGTCAAAATCAAGATTCTTCTCACAAGATAATATGTGCCAATTTTTATTCCTTAGACTTATCTAGTGTTATTTTTCTAATCACATAACTCCATTACTTTCTTCTTGCAATAGCACGAGTTCCATTATAAGACAAGTAGAGACTTTTTAGTTATTCGGGCTTCAATTTGATTTGAACTTTTGTGCAGGATGGGAAGCCAACCAACTGGTAGTAAGTCAGCAGAAACTGTTCAAATGAAAGGGCAACCAATCCCACAGAAGAGCAACTGTTGTGGTTAGGTAGAACTTGTATTTTTCTAGCAACACTGCTATATTAAGAGAGAACTTGTTTCCTGACTCTGTCAAGGTATGGATGTTACATGGATGTTTGAAACAGCTAAAATATCATGTAGTAAATCCTTATATAACATAGTTCTGAATCTTATCTTCTAATGACTTCTCAAATTTAGAATTTAAGGGTGGCGATTTCTCACTAGCTTGAGGCTTGATGAAAGTATGAAACTATTTTGCCAACGGGTTTTTGCTGTTCACACTCCATTTTTTTATTTTATCTCATTTTCACTCACTTTCTCTAACTTATCTTGTTTTCCTACAACATCGTCTATCATATCTCTCATTTCTCTTTCTTTTCTTCCTATCTCTCATAAGTGTAAGTGTAAGTGGAATTGGAGTGAACTTTTTCCTTATGCAGACTTACTCCATAAGCATGCACAGGCATTAAGGACCTTTGTAATGCTATTATACTATGCATGAGAAAAACATGATAAATTGATGACAAAGCATATTCAGTAGGTTTTTATGTTATGACCAAGCATATGCAGTTCATTTTGCGCGGAAAGAGTTTCTTCTTTAGGGAACATGTTCAGCCGAGTCCTTCATGATATTCTTCATTACAAAAGTAGTAATCTTTTTTTCCTATTTTTAAGTTCAAAAAATATAAAAAGTATGGAGTATGCATGGGCAGGTAAATGACACTGGTTATACACTTATACTAACGTGCCCTCAAGTCACTAGGTAAATGCTACTATATCGTTATTTTGATCAAAGCTTTCATCTCAAACGCGGAAGGATTAATAGTTTCCATCTATAGTAGTTGGCTATATCAGCAACATTGTATTTATCCGACTACATGACAGCTCTTACAAAATATATTTTACTTATGCTGTGATGTCGGGCCATTAATCGCAGTTTCAATTTTTGAAATTCATGTGAATAATGATAAACATCTCAAAACGTCCCATTTTCTTCAATCAATACGTGACTTCAACATTTGAAGCCCCTCCGCGCTCTAATCTTGGACTTGTGATTCTTGTGTGTATGACCCCTCCATTAAAAGAATAATTATACATCCACACTTTTTCATCAAATTTTAACTTACTTTATATTTTTCTCTTATTTATCTATCACATCACATTGCTCATTATATCTCACAGGCTCTCATTTTCATGTCTGATAGCTAGGGAAACCTTATATTGGTGCAGGATGGAATTGCTCGTGTATGCATCATAATTTTACACTGTGAAACACCACAAGCAGCATAAGTTGATGGTGACATCACGGAGGCATTGTCCTATTAACTGATATAGTGCTGGAATAAAAGTGATATAGTGCTCGTGTTACTAGTTTTGTTTGATGTTCTAAAATTTATTGCTAACTAGGTTGGAGCACTCATTGTGCTTCCAATTAATATATTTGGCTTATTAAAAAAAAACTGAGGCATGATCCTCACCTTCAATAAAAGAGAGGCTTTTGTGTCAATTGAATGTATCAGCTTGAGAGAGCATGTTCGATGTTAATTTACTTATCTACATTGTAGTATTGCTCTATGTGATTTTATTTCCACATGGTGTAAGTGTAGCTGTGCAACCCACCCGCCTTTGACAAAAAAAAGATCAAATTAGTAATCTTTGATCAATCCGTGAATATTGTTATCACCCACCAAAGCAAATTTGATAGGGATCAGAAAATATGAATGAAAAGGGCAGCCAAGCCTAGTGACTACTGACTAGTGATAGTGAGGTTGTACTAGCACAAGGAGAAATAAAAGTGATAGGCACAACTCAATGATTATGAAATACAAATATGAAATATTGATCACATAGTTAGTTGAAAAAAGAATGATAGAGAAGAAAACAAAACAAGGAGCAGCAACAGAGATTGAATTTGAAAAGTAGAGTATTACGTATTCAGTTCAAGAAGTAGTACAGCAGGACTTGGATGTGTTGGGTTGGAGTCCTCCCTCGATGGTGATGGTGTTACCTTGTTTAATATTGGGAGCAGACGGATCAGTGGATGAAGAAGAGAGTGATTTCTTACTGATGATGCGGTATATTTGAGCAAGGATGGTTTGGAAAGCCTTGTCAACATTGGTTGCTTCAAGAGCAGATGTCTCGATGAAAGAGAGGCCTTCTTTCTCAGCATAACTCTGAGCATCCTCAGTGGCAACACCACGGAGATGCTTGAGATCCGTTTTGTTGCCAATCAACATGATGACGATGTTAGCATCAGCGTGATCCCTGAGCTCCTTGAGCCATCTGGTTACATTTTCAAAAGAGGTTGGTTTGGTGACATCGTAGACAAGAAGAGCTCCCAGAGCACCGCGATAGTACGCACTGGTTATTGCCCTGTACCGTTCCTGACCAGCCGTATCCCAAATTTGAGCTTTCACCATTCTTCCCTCAACCTAAATAATTGATATAGATTCGCATATCATGATCAATAATTCAATATATCTATCTCTCTATCTATCTTCATCACCAATTCATTCCTATGACTATAAATAGAATGGTAAAATAATTAAGAGCAATCTGAAGTCTTTCTATATTTTATTTTCTTGTGGAAAATGGAAATTGCAATTTATATATACATACGCCTACAGCTACTAAATGAATAATGGAGCAAAGCACAAGCCCTAAATCTAAATCTAAATCTAAATCTAAATGGTTAAGAATAATAAGTGAGATTGATTGGAGATAGATCCATAAGAAAGAAAGCTGACCGACCTACCTCAAGAGTACGAGTAGCGAATTCGACGCCGATGGTGGACTTGGACTCCAAGCAGAACTCGTTGCGGGTGAATCGGGAGAGGAGATTGGATTTACCGACACCTGAATCTCCGATCAACACAACCTTGAACAGATAATCGTACTCTTCCTCACCCCTTCTCGCCATCTCTTCTACTCCAAATCAATACTCAATACTCATACTCAACTCCTCTCTCTGTCTCTGTACCAGACTTGAGTCTTCGCCGGTCCAGACCTTCTCCTCCAGCAAACAACCAAGATTCCTTTTAAATCCATTTTTTGTCTTACCAAATTGTCCCTTCTCCTCGCCTCTTTTTTTAGGTGCCCACTAGGGTGAACCATTTATATTTTGGCTATGTTTGGCATGCCATTTCAGCTAGCTTATAGCTTATTTGACTAGCTTAAAGCTTATTTAACTAAGCTTAAAAGCTCTTTAAAAGTGTTTGGTGAAGGAGCTTATTTCAGTAGCTTAAAGCTTAAAGCTATAAGCTATCTCAGGTAGCTTATAGCTTATTAAATTTATTCTCATTTTTATCCTTATTAATTTATTAAAATTCTACCATTACCCTTATATATTTATAAAAACACTAAACCTATTTTTCATCACACTTACGTATGCAGTTCCCGCCACACCGCTGCGCACCACAAGTATTAAAAATATTATATTAAGATGATAAATAACTTGAGTTAATAAAAATTATTTAAAGTGATATTAATTTTAATATTAATATCATATAGATATTAATGTGAAAATAAAGTAATGTTAAATATAAAAATAATTATACAAGTATGTCCTTTTATGTCATTTTACAATTTCAGTTTGTTTAACAGCTAGTTTTTCCAAACACTTTTGTTTTAATCATGTAGCTTTTCAGCTTTCAGCTATCAGCTTTCAGCTAGCTTATCAGCTTTCAGCTATCAGCTAGCTTATCAGCTTTCAGCTATCAGCTAGCTTATAAGCTTTCAGCTAGTTTTTCAACTTTCAGCTAGCTTATCAGCTAAACATGTCAAACATAGCCTTTGGTCCACCGGTGCACCCAAGGTTATCTTAGTAATTTACAATAAAAAATAGATTAAAAAGATTAAATCCTTAACAGTATCTAGATGTGTGATTGGCTTTGTGCTATTCGCGGTGGCTGCCACTGTGTCTTCGTCCCAGACCTCAAACATTTGATGGAGGAATTAATACTCAATCCTCCATCCACTCAAACCATATTATGAATTGTGGGCACAGAAAAAATTCAGAAGCACCATCAAGTAAAAGTAAGAATCCATGGAATCATGGCAAGCAGAAGTGGTATCACATGGGTTTGAAGATATTTTTTCTTTAATTAATCTAAATCTCAATGTTTTCTGGGTGTATGAAATTGAATAGCCACCTCTTGCACGTGGGTCAGATCTGACCCTTTTATTTTCTTCTGCACCGCATGTAACTGCTTCATTGGAATGGTGACCCAAATGGTTTTCCCCCGCCGCCGTGCAGATTGGAGCTGATTTTGGACCAGAAAGCTTAATGAGTGTTTTAGGGATCCATGGAATCCCAAACTCCACCTTCCTTGAGTCCATTTCCTCAACCTCCATTTTTCACAGTTGACCTCACTGGGTATCTTTAATTAATGTCAAAAAGAGATGAAATTGATGGCTTAGAACACTCGTCGGTTGGTTTAATGGATTACATATCGATCTATATTGGCTTACCTCACAACAGATCAAGCTATATTGGCTTATTGGTTTCCATGGATTACAGATCTGGGTTTTTTGGAGCATTATCGTCAAGATCCACCAAATCCAGCTCAAGGACACGCTCAACAGAGGACGAACCAGCAGTGGCGGAGGAAACCACCGTTGTAGCTTCAGCAGCGGCGACAAGAGAGATAAGGGTAGGCTGGGCCACTGACATGCCTTTCCAGAAGCAGGGAGAAGATGATCTGACTTAGGATTGTAAATTTACATTGTTACCCTTTTATCATTGATTCAATCCTAACCATTCAATTAAAGAATATTCTAATATTCCTATATCTAACGGTGATGAAGTCTGGTGCATGGATGGACCAAGAAAATAATAGGTCCACCCTAGTGGGCACCCTTTTTTGGTTTTAACACTAGTGTGGATTGTTCATCTACCCTGTTATCTAATAATTTTGAGACCTCTGGAAAGTGAGGCACTAAAAAACCACACTCTCCTCCACAAATTTCCCCGTCATCTTTTCTAAAAAGGAAAACTCTCTCTCTCCTCAATTGAGCAATCGTGCTTCTCACGCGCCCGTACTGTGCTTCAGGTTTGTTATCCACGTTTTAGGTTCTCCACTTCCAATTGTAACCTTTCTCTTACGTGATTAACTCCTTCTCAAACCCTCCTCTCCAAATCCGTTGTTCCTCATGCAATCCTCTAATCCGCTCGCAAATCAGATATGATGGATTTGAAATTGAATTTCAATTTTCCATCTTGGGCGAAATTTTGGGAATTTACTCCTCCCCAACCCAAGAACTCCTCTCACCTCAATAACTCCTTCGTCATCAATTCCTCTTTTAAGTTTCAATGGAATCACATAAATTTGTAGATTTTGGCATGATCGTACGTGTATCAATTTTTTACTTTTTCTTCTTTAGTTTTTACTTCTTCTTTCATACTTCTTGATTTCAAATTTTAGGGATGTGAAATCCTTCAATAACTCCTCCTTCATCAATCCCTCTTTAGGTTTCCGATAAAAAATTTGGAAATTTTGGGATGCTCTCAGATCGGGAATCTTGTCTTTATAAATTGTTGTTCTATGAACCCGTAAATTCAAACATCTCATGTTCTATTTGGTATTTTTCAGTTTGATATGATATGATTATCATCTTGAGTTTGTATTTGATTTCAAAATTTTGTTGTGATTTCCAGTTTTCTATTTATGTTTTACAGGATATTGTGAAGTACATAAATTCTCCAGGAGGATCGGTTACAACTGGTAAGAAATTTTCTATGTATGTTAAGATATTTTTATTTTATTCATCTTCCACAAGGGGTGGTTTAATTTTTGCCAATTCAATTTTACATACAGAGCTTATTTTGGATTTTATATTTTTGTTCATCCTCTTTTTGAGATATCTCAAGTCTGCTACTATAGTTCATTTTAAAAATTCTTATCCACCGGTAGTTTTTACTTGGTGGTGTTAGTCCTCAGATGACATTGCAAGGGTAGTTTAATGATTATTGGCAGTAATGTTAACCAAGAAATTTGAACAAAAACTAAGGAGCTTCATAGGCTATGCCTTTGTAAAATATGCTTCGTAGGCTATGCCTTTGAAATTTATGAGGTACTGCATTTGGGGTGCTCAATTGGTTTTATTTTTCTATTTATGCCTATGTTGCTTATTATATGTAGTTAGATTTTGATGCATTTGTGATGTGGGATCCGGATTTTGAATAGTTTATTTTATTAGTTTTTTAAATAGTGCATGGTTTTAATAGTTGTGTTGGTGGTTGTGATTAGAAACTTATGGTTGATTTTAGGTTTGAATGTTTGATGATTGGATTTGAAACATTTGTTCATACTTAAATGTCTTTGTATAAATTCAATTTAGAGGTGTTTAGCTTTAATTTATAGTTTTCATTGAGTCATTTACAATATGTCATTTGATTTGTTTTCATGTATTGTATATCAGGTGAAGATTTGAGAGTTAGGTTTGACGGCAATTGTGGGGAAGAACCACTCTGCATATTCAGGTATTGGGACACTAGAATTTATGCCACATGAGTTATATGAAGAGGCCTATCTACACTAATTGTGGAATACTCATTTGGAATGTGCGTTGGAGATGGTGACACTATAGATTCCCGTGAGTGTGACAATGTTGTCAATATATACAAGAAGGTGTATACAAGAAGGTGTCTTCAGAAGTGAGACCTCATGCCTTGAACAGGATGAAGGATTCAAAGGTGAAGGCCTTCATTGAGAAGTGCCTTGCTCAGCCAGGGGCTTAGACCTCTGCCACTGAGTTGCTCGAAGACCATTACATGTCCTTTACTGTGATGAAAACAATGATTCTAGATAATACTTTATGTGTAATTTTCTTCTCTTTTATAGAGAAAATTGATTTAACTATTTTTTAGTTGATAAGTCAGTTTCATCAGGGTAGGCTTGACGACATATTAGTGATTTAATTTAATTTTCTTTCTTTGTAGGAGTGAACTTGAAGATGAGTTTATCTTTTAAAATCAACTTAATTGTAATTCAATTTAGTATTTGTACATTATGTTTTTAAAATTTATTTGAACAGATATAGCTACATTGCATAAGATATTCTATTAGACTTTAAATCAAAACCGACTAATAAATGTATTTTAGTTTCAATTTGGAGATTTAGATTGTCATCGCATGTTCTCTAAATTGAAACACAGCTGAAAATGAACTCTATAAAAGAGAATACATGGAGGTATATATTCTGAGCGCATGCCCGTGTCAGGAAAATTGTCCATCTTATATGCTTCAATGTTATATTGCTCAAACATACTTCTTCCAATTCATATCTTGATAATTGCCAGCATAAATGTGTTACAAAGTGCCTCAAATTTGTATATTTTTTATTAACTATATTTCACGTATGGCCATCTTTTTTTTATAATTGTAATAATAATAAATATTTCTTTATTTTTTGCATGTATGAATTAACTTTCCAAAAAACTTAATATAGAAATTACTTTATTAATTTAATGTGAATAAACTTATTAGTATAAAATTTAAAATGTTATCCTACTAAATTTCAATTTGAATATATACTAAAATATTTAAAACACTTGTGAAACTCACCCGTGCATTGCACGGGCTACTTACTAGTTTTATATCTAAATCTAAATCTCAAAATATAAATAAAATGAGAACCCATTAGAAGGAAAGTTTGCCACGTGTCACTAGAGAAACCTACCCCCATTTTGCGCCACGTTAGCAGAAACATTAAAAAAAATTCTAAATGAAATTCATAATACTATTTTTGGTAAGGTTTGAATTTTAACACGTGGTAGATAAGTTGATCTTCAGCAGTTCTGACTTTGATTTCCAGACTGTATTTGAAAAATTATTAAAAAGTAAAGTAAACAAATTATTATCATTCCCTACTTTATCTCTAACCGTCCAAGGCAGCCAATCAACATGTGTTGTTTCAAATTTTTTAATTTCATCATTCATCTGCAGGGGCAACTAAAAAATCGTCCCCCAACTTTTGGTCCCCCAACTAAAAAACCGTTGAGGATCATTATTAATTGGCTTATATGTCAAGGATAGAAGCATCTTAACCAGTTTAAAATTCCATAGTAGGAATTTGGCAGCTTGCTTCTTTTATTGAGTTTCATTTTAGTAATCACTTCATACTTGAAAGCATGAGTCTTTGTTATCTCTAACCACTTTCAATTGAAACATAATTTTAACATTGCAGATCCATATAGTGAAGTTTCACTATTGTCAGTATTGAACACTAATATTCAAATTCCTTCACCAGGAGTAAATAATGTTGGTTATTTTCCAGGTCTATAATCTTAACCCTACTTTTCTATAGTCTTAATTGCTTCGAGAATCTTCATACATATTTTTCAATCCTTTTTAGGCCCTATTGGACAAAGAAATAATGTTTTTGCGACCTATAAGGCCCAAGCTGCGTCTTATGCAAGATTGAGAAGGAAAGCTATCATGAAGAACAAATCTGAAATGAATAATCACGCACAAGGTTGTATATTAATATTAGTTTTATCAACTAATCCAATATAAAAGTATGATATTTTTTATGACTTTGCGTTGTCACTGAGTTTGCAGGCGTTGATCAAGTTTTTTTTAACTCCAGATGCATTTCCGAGCTTTTCCCAAATGCAATATATGTATGCTAGCCCAACTCAAAATACACCGTGGATTGTATTAACCTATTGTTCTCTTTTAGGTAATTTATGCATTGTATTAAAATGTTTAAATTAAATAGTGAAATTGTTCTCCATAAATTATTCAACTTAATTTCAACAATTTTAATATGCTTGCACATGTAGGTATGCATACAGGAAGTAGTTCAAATCTGTCCAATACAGATAACCGTTCATCACATGGAGTTGGTAAAATAAACTTCATTTTTCAACATGGCCTAATATCTGACATTTATGTCAATATCACTTTCACATTCTCAACCATTATTTTTAATTGTTCAGGATCATCTACACCACCTAAACAAAGTTCCATTTCAGATCAAAGTACCATACTTACATCATCAGTTGGAACTAGCACCTCACGTAGACATCAAAGGAAAAGTAGCTTGATAATACCTTCTACTATCATTGAACAAGTTTCAAGAAGGAGTTTTGGTAATGATTCAGAAGACATGGAGCAAGGTGAGACGAGTCCATTACCTGATAACCTCAAAAAATTATTCAACTTAATTTCAGCAATTTTAATATAGTTGCACATGTAGGTATGCATACAGGCAGTATTTCAAATCCGTCCAATTCAGATAATGGTTCATCGCATGGAGTTGGTAAACTAAAATTCATTTTCAAAATGGCCTAATAGATGACATTTATGTCAATATCAGTTTCACATTCTCAAAAAATATTATTTATTGTACAGGATCATCTACACAACCACAACAAAGTTCCATTTCAGATCAAAGTACCATACTCACATCATCAGTTGCTGCTAGCACCTCACGTAGACGTCAAAGGAAAAGTACCTTGAGAATTCCTTCTACTATTATTGAACAAGTTTCAAGAAGGAGTTTCGGCTTCAATTCAGAAGACATGGAGCAAGGTGAGACGAGTACATTACCTGATAACCAAACTACAGAAAGGCATTCACAATTGTATGCAAAGGCTGAAACGACAGGTAAACTTCTTACATTGTATGGTACTTTAATAATACCCTTTCATTGCAGTCAGCTAATTTTAAGAAAGTTTGTGCTGCAGAGGTGTTTTATTTGGGTGTTGCATCTAATGTATGCTCTAATTGTCAATCTATTATGTGGTATGAAGAGAGGGCGGTTAAATCTGATCATAGCAAAATTCCAAAATTCAAGATTTGCTACATGAAAGGAAAAATTACACTTCCATTCCTAAGAAAACCTCCTCAGCTACTATATAATTTGATGAATGAGATAGATGGCAGATACAAGAATTTCAAGGAGAATATCAGAGCGTACAACAGTTTATTTTCGTACACTTCACTTGGAGGCAAGGTGGAATCAGGTATAAATGATGGAAATGGCCCTCCTCAGTTTATACTAAGTGGTCAAAATTATCATCGGATTGGAAGTCTGATACCTCCTGAAGGAGCTCCTCCTAAGTTTGCTCAACTCTATATATATGACACTCAGAATGAGTCTTCAAATAGAATGAAATATTTCAGGTATTTTGTGAATTATTTACAAATTTTTAAACAAAAACTATACCTTGAAGTTATGGTTGCTGATGCTAAATTCTTACTTTCATTTTTTACATCAGTTCAAGTACAAGGAAAAGTCCACTTGATCCTTCCTTAGTGAAGGACTTGACTGCAATGATTGACAAAGACAATGAATTGGCAAAGATGTTTCGAAGAGTTAGAGACTTTGTCGAGAGTGATGGTTCTTCAAATTTCTATCTCAAATTGTATCGTAACAGAACTAAGGATCCAAGAACTTATAATATGCCCACAGCTGATGAGGTGGCAGCTTTGATTGTAGGTGATATAGACTCTGTGAATGAAGGTAGAGATATTATTGTCAAGGGTACTGATGGAGGTTTTCAACGAATTCCTGAAAAACACCCTTCTTACATTCCTCCTCAATATCCTTTATTATTTCCATATGGAGAAGATGGTTTTAAGGAAAATATACCACTACGAGAAGATCACATGCAAGACGATTCCCGAAAGAGATACAAAGTTGTAATCAGGGAATTTATTTCTTACCGGATCCAACAAAGGGACATAGAGCATGGGCATTTAGTGAGCACAGGTCGATTATTTCAGCAATTTATTGTAGACTGCTACACTATGATTGAATCAGATAGAATGTCTTTTAACAGAAATAATCAACAGAAGTTCCGTTCAGATATTTTTTAAGGCTTGCAAGAAGCTGTAACTAGAGGAGATGTCCAACCCCCCTCTGCTGAAAAACGTATCATTTTACCTCCTTCCTTCACGGGTGCGATGCGATACATGTTCAACAATTGTCAAGATGCCATGGCTATTTGCAAAAGATTTGGATATCCAGATTTGTTTATAACCATGACCTGCAATGCAAACTGGAAAGAAATTCAGGATTTTGTAACTCCAAGAGGTCTCAGGGCAGATGACCGACCTGACATTGTGGCTAGAGTTTTCAAAATGAAGTTGAATGATTTGATGTCCAATTTGAAGAAAGGAAAAATATTTGGAGAAGTACAAGCAGGCAAGCATTTTTTTCTTCTTCTTTTTCTATGTTTTATTTTTTCATGTAATTTACTAATTGTTATGTTAATTACATACATCTTTCAAAACCTTTAACTGCAGGTACGTACACAATTGAGTTCCAAAAAAGAGGGCTTCCACATGCCCACATCTTAATATGGTTGCAAGGTGAAGGGAAGCTTAAAACAGGGGATGACATTGATAAGGTAATATCAGCTGAGTTTCCGGATCCTGTGTTATATCCTGCTTTGTCAGCAGCAGTTTCAAATTATATGATGCATGGTCCATGTGGGTTTGCTAATATGAATTATGCCTGTATGAAAAATGGAAAGTGTGAGAAATTTTTCCCAAAACAATTTCAGAACTCAACTACAATTGATGAGGAAGGCTATCCTAAATACAGGAGAAGAGATACTGGAGTTAGTGTTACAAAGAAAGACATTGTGATGGATAATAGGTATGTTGTACCTTATAATCCAGATCTCCTCATGAGGTATCATGCCCATATCAACGTGGAGTACTGTAACAAGTCAAACTCCATAAAATATTTGTTTAAATATGTAAACAAAGGTCCAGATAGAGTTTCTGTTGAAATTTCTAATAGAGATAAAGATTCAAATAAAGAAAAAGGTGTTGATGAGATAAATCAGTATTACGACTGCAAGTATTTGTCTCCATGTGAAGCAGCGTGGAGAATATTTGGATTTTATATTCATGACAAGTGGCCTCCTGTTAACAGATTATCATTTCACCTTCCCAATGAGCAGTCTGTTACTTTCAAGGATCATGAATGGATTGACACTGTAGTTGAAAGGAACCAGGATATGGACACTGAGTTTACAACGTGGTTCAAAGCAAATCAGGAATCCGAACTTGGGAAGGACCTAACATATGCAGAGTTTCCCCAAAGGTTTGTTTATGATGAAGACAAAAGAATATGGACTGTCCGAAAGAAAGGATTTTCAATTGGGAGGTTGAATTATATTCCCATGGGTACCGGAGAACTATTCTATATGCGGGTCCTTCTTACAATTCAAAAGGGATGTACAAGTTTTGACAGCATAAAAACTGTTAATGGCGTACTATACCAGACCTACAAGGAAGTGTGCTATATCTTGGGATTGTTGAAAGATGATAGAGAATACATAGATGGAATAAAGGAGGCAAGTGATCTTGGGTCTGGACCCCAATTAAGATGATTATTTGTCATGTTATTGTTAGTGAAAACCATCAGCAAACCAGATGTAGTGTGGGAAGCTACATGGAAATTGCTATCAGACGATATTTTATATCAAAGGAGACTTCTTCAAATACCAGGTATGTAACTTAAGGAACTCATTTAAACCATATGAAATTAGTTTTTTATATAAGTAACTACTAATGTACATTTCTTCCAAAATAATTTTATATTCGAATCTTATTTTTTCAGACTTGGAAATTAGTGATGATGACTTAAGAAACATGTGCCTGATAGAGATTGAAAAATTGCTCCAGAGTAACGGGAGATCTCTCAAGGATTTTGATTGTTTACCTTATCCCGAATCTTCCGATCTACATCTTGTAAGATCAAGTTTTGATCTAGTAGTACAACTCTATGTTTTGATGATTACAAGTTAACCTTTTGATATGAACAATTGTGGTACTCTAACGTGTTTTTCTGAGTGTGCTATTTACAGGCTCTGACCTCAACTCAATCTCACACAAATCAGAAGCACTGTGTATAAAGGGTAAACCAAGCAACGCTTTCGCATTCACCATGTTCAGTATGAACAGTGGAAAAGCTTCAGAAGTTCTGAAGCTATACAAACTCTGATGTGGACTCAGTCGCTAGAAGCTCTGAAGATCCAGAAGTTCTGATAACCAAGAAACACTGAAGGTTCAGATGTTCTGATGGTGTAGAAGACTCTGAAGATCCAGAAGCTGAATAGTGGAAACTCTGAAGTCCAGAAGCAAGAAACTCTGAAGGCCATGTTCTTCCCTCTGAGTTCAGAATCAGAAGATACAATGGTCAGAGGATCTGTGCTTTCCCTCTGACTCTGATCAACCGGCTTCACAAGTTCCAATATGAAGTATTCCTCTGATCAGAAGTCTCCTAGGTTAAAAGGTCAAGTCGCTATCCAAGTACAAAAGCAAGTGTACCTTCCTGACGACCTACCTAACGTTCTCAGCCACAGTAGAAGCTGGATTTTCCAGAACTGCCCTCCAACGGTAGCATTTCCCATGCAACGCTCAACCCTAATCCTTGGAGTATATATAGAGGCTGAAGATTGAAAGAAGCGGCTAGAAGCACACACACGCGCAAGACATATTCAAATATTCTAAGCTTTCTTTCATCTGAAATTCATTGTGTTTACTATTAGCTTTTTAGAAGCAAATCTCTTGTAAACAATTCTTTGATAAACAGTTTGTTTAGTTCCTTTAGGAGATCAAGGTTGATCGGATCCTAGAGAAGACTAAGAGAGTGAATCTTAGTGGTGATTCCTTTAGGAGATCAAGGTTGATCGGATCCTAGAGAAGACTAAGAGAGTGAATCTTAGTGTGAGCTAAGTCAGTGTATTGTTAGTCACTTGTAGGTTTCAAGTGCAGTTGTAACAATTATCTGATTAGTGGATTGCCTTCATTCTAAGAAGGAAGAAATCACCTTAACGGGTGGACTGGAGTAGCTTGAGTGATTTATCAAGTGAACCAGGATAAAATCCTTGTGTGCTTTTCTATCTCTTATCTTTAGCACTTAAGTTCTCGAAAGATTTGCCAAAATCTTTAAGGTGGTAGTTTTGTACTGAAAACGTTATTCAAACCCCCCCTTTCTACCGTTTTTCATACCTTCAATTGGTATCAGAGCGCAAGTTCTGATTACCACACCTAACAGTGTTCAGTGATCCGGGCCGGTGTGAAAAACAATGGCTGCCACCACCAGTGAAACTCAAAGAGATGGTTACAATGCAAAGCCTCCTATGTTCGATGGTCAAAGGTTCGAATATTGGAAAGATAGACTGGAAAGTTTCTTTCTGGGTTTCGATGCAGATCTCTGGGATATTATTGTGGATGGCTATGAGCGTCCAGTTGATGCAGATGGCAAGAAGATCCCAAGGTCAGAGATGACTGCAGATCAAAAGAAGCTGTACTCACAACATCACAAAGCAAGAGCAATTCTTCTAAGTGCTATTTCCTATGAAGAGTACCAGAAGATTACAGATCGTGAGTTTGCTAAAGGCATTTTTGATTCTCTGAAGATGTCTCATGAAGGAAACAAGAAAGTCAAAGAATCAAAGGCATTGTATTTGATCCAAAAGTATGAATCCTTCATCATGGAGCCAAATGAGTCCATTGAAGAAATGTTCTCCAGATTTCAATTGCTTGTAGCTGGCATACGACCTCTCAACAAGAGCTACACAACAAAAGATCATGTCATAAGGGTCATCAGGTGTCTTCCTGAAAGTTGGATGCCTTTGGTGACTTCAATAGAGCTCACGAGAGACGTTGAGAATATGAGTTTAGAAGAACTCATCAGCATTTTGAAATGCCATGAGCTGAAACGCTCAGAGATGCAAGATCTGAGGAAAAAGTCCATAGCCTTGAAATCCAAATCTGAAAAGGCTAAGGTTGAGAAGTCAAAGGCTCTTCAAGCTGAAGAAGAAGAATCTGAAGAAGCATCAGAAGATTCTGATGAAGATGAGCTGACTCTGATCTCCAAGAGACTCAACCGCATCTGGAAGCACAGGCAGAGCAAGTTCAAAGGCTCTGGAAAGGCAAAAGGAAAGTATGAGTCCTCAGGCCAGAAGAAGTCTTCAATCAAGGAGGTCACATGTTTTGAGTGCAAAGAATCTGGGCACTACAAAAGTGATTGTCCAAAGTTGAAGAAAGACAAGAAGCCAAAGAAGCACTTCAAGACCAAGAAGAGTCTGATGGTGACATTCGATGAATCAGAGTCAGAGGATGTTGACTCTGATGGTGAAGTCCAAGGACTCATGGCCATTGTCAAAGACAAAGGATCAGAGTCAAAGGAAGCTGTTGACTCTGACTCAGAATCAGAAGGAGATCCTGACTCAGACGATGAAAATGAGGTATTTGCTTCTTTCTCTACCTCTGAACTGAAACATGCTTTGTCTGATATCATGGATAAGTATAACTCTTTATTGTCTAAGCATAAAAAGTTGAAAAAGAACTTATCTGCTGTCTCCAAGACTCCTTCTGAACATGAGAAAATTATTTCAGATTTGAAAAATGAAAATCATGCTTTGGTAAATTCTAACTCTGTGCTTAAGAACCAGATTGCTAAGTTAGAAGAAATTGTTGCCTGTGATGCCTCTGATTGTAGGAATGAATCTAAGTATGAAAAGTCTTTTCAAAGATTCCTAGCTAAAAGCGTGGATAGAAGTTTAATGACTTCAATGATCTATGGCGTAAGCAGAAATGGAATGCATGACATTGGCTATTCTAAACCAATTAGAAATGAGCCTTCTGTGTCTAAAGCTAAATCCTTGTATGAATGCTTTGTTCCCTCTGGTACCATATTGCCTGATCCTGTACCTGCTAAAGTTGCTAAACATCCTCTTAAAAAGGGATCTGTCTCTATGACTAAATATCATGCAAATATTCCTTTTAAATATTATGTTGAGACACCCAAGGTGATCAGAACCTCTGGGGTAACTAACAAAAGAGGACCCAGAAAGTGGGTACCTAAGGACAAAATTATCTATGTTGCAGATATCCTTGATAGCTCCACTGAAACACCAATCATGGTATCTGGACAGTGGATGCTCGCGTCACATGACGGGAGAAAAGCGTATGTTCCGAGAGCTGAAACTTAAGCCTGGAGGCGAAGTTGGCTTCGGAGGAAATGAAAAGGGTAAAATTATTGGTACTGGTACTATTTGTGTAGATAGTAGTCCATGCATTGATAATGTTTTATTGGTAGACGGCTTAACACATAACTTATTGTCTATAAGTCAATTAGCTGACAAGGGTTATGATGTTATATTCAATCAAAAGTCCTGCCGGGCTGTAAGTCAGATCGATGGCTCTGTTCTGTTTAACAGCAAGAGGAAGAACAACATTTATAAGATCAGATTATCTGAGTTGGAGGCTCAGAATGTGAAGTGCCTTCTGTCTGTTAATGAAGAGCAGTGGGTATGGCATAGACGGTTAGGGCATGCCAGTATGAGAAAGATTTCTCAGCTGAGCAAGCTAAACCTTGTCAGTTCGCTTCAGACGCTCTTTGTGAAGCATGTCAGAAAGGCAAATTCACAAAAGTCCCTTTCAAGGCAAAGAATGTTGTCTCAACCTCAAGGCCGTTGGAACTTCTGCATATCGACCTTTTTGGACCAGTGAAAACTGAGTCTATAAGTGGCAAGAGATATGGGATGGTTATCGTTGATGACTATAGCCGCTGGACATGGGTAAAGTTTCTAACCCGCAAGGATGAGTCTCATGCTGTGTTCTCTACCTTCATTGCTCAAGTGCAAAACGAGAAGGCTTGTAGGATTGTGCGTGTCAGAAGTGACCATGGTGGAGAGTTTGAGAATGACAAGTTTGAGAGTCTGTTTGATTCCTATGGAATTGCACATGATTTCTCTTGTCCCAGAACTCCTCAACAAAATGGTGTTGTTGAGAGGAAGAACAGAACTCTTCAGGAGATGGCTAGAACCATGCTCCAAGAAACTGGCATGGCTAAGCACTTTTGGGCAGAGGCAGTAAATACAGCATGTTACATTCAGAACAGAATCTCTGTGAGACCAATTCTGAATAAGACTCCTTATGAATTGTGGAAGAACATAAAACCCAACATTTCTTATTTTCATCCTTTTGGCTGTGTTTGTTATGTTCTCAATACTAAGGATAGATTGCATAAATTTGATGCTAAGTCTTCTAAGTGTCTATTACTTGGTTATTCTGATAGATCTAAAGGTTTTAGATTTTATAATACTGATGCTAAGACTATTGAAGAATCTATTCATGTTAGATTTGATGATAAGCTTGACTCTGACCAGTCAAAGCTAGTTGAAAAGTTTGCAGATTTAAGCATTAATGTTTCTGACAAAGGCAAAGCTCCAGAGGAAGTTGAGCCAGAGGAAGATGAACCAGAGGAAGAAGCTGGTCCCTCTAACTCACAAACTCTGAAGAAGAGCAGAATCACTGCAGCTCACCCTAAGGAATTGATTCTGGGCAACAAAGATGAACCAGTCAGAACCAGATCTGCCTTCAGACCCTCTGAAGAGACCTTGCTGAGTCTGAAAGGATTGGTGTCCTTAATTGAACCCAAGTCCATAGATGAAGCTCTTCAGGACAAGGAGTGGATTCTGGCCATGGAAGAAGAATTGAATCAATTCTCCAAGAACGATGTTTGGAGCTTAGTGAAGAAGCCTGAGAGTGTCCATGTTATTGGAACGAAATGGGTATTCAGAAACAAGCTGAATGAGAAAGGAGATGTAGTCAGAAATAAGGCAAGGCTAGTTGCTCAAGGCTACAGCCAGCAGGAAGGAATAGACTACACTGAAACATTTGCTCCGGTAGCAAGACTGGAGGCAATCAGACTGTTGATCTCCTTCTCAGTAAATCACAACATAGTTCTACATCAGATGGACGTAAAGAGTGCCTTCCTAAATGGTTATATCTCAGAGGAAGTCTATGTTCATCAACCCCCAGGTTTTGAAGATGAAAAGAAACCAGACCATGTGTTCAAATTGAAGAAATCACTCTACGGTCTGAAGCAAGCTCCCAGAGCATGGTATGAGAGACTTAGCTCATTCCTTCTGGAGAATGAGTTTGTAAGGGGTAAAGTAGATACAACTCTTTTTTGCAAGTTTTGATCTAGTAGTACAACTCTATGTTTTGATGATTACAAGTTAACCTTTTGATATGAACAATTGTGGTACTCTAACGTGTTTTTCTGAGTGTGCTATTTACAGGCTCTGACCTCAACTCAATCTCACACAAATCAGAAGCACTGTGTATAAAGGGTAAACCAAGCAACGCTTTCGCATTCACCATGTTCAGTATGAACAGTGGAAAAGCTTCAGAAGTTCTGAAGCTATACAAACTCTGATGTGGACTCAGTCGCTAGAAGCTCTGAAGATCCAGAAGTTCTGATAACCAAGAAACACTGAAGGTTCAGATGTTCTGATGGTGTAGAAGACTCTGAAGATCCAGAAGCTGAATAGTGGAAACTCTGAAGTCCAGAAGCAAGAAACTCTGAAGGCCATGTTCTTCCCTCTGAGTTCAGAATCAGAAGATACAATGGTCAGAGGATCTGTGCTTTCCCTCTGACTCTGATCAACCGGCTTCACAAGTTCCAATATGAAGTATTCCTCTGATCAGAAGTCTCCTAGGTTAAAAGGTCAAGTCGCTATCCAAGTACAAAAGCAAGTGTACCTTCCTGACGACCTACCTAACGTTCTCAGCCACAGCAGAAGCTGGATTTTCCAGAACTGCCCTCCAACGGTAGCATTTCCCATGCAACGCTCAACCCTAATCCTTGGAGTATATATAGAGGCTGAAGATTGAAAGAAGCGGCTAGAAGCACACACACGCGCAAGACATATTCAAATATTCTAAGCTTTCTTTCATCTGAAATTCATTGTGTTTACTATTAGCTTTTTAGAAGCAAATCTCTTGTAAACAATTCTTTGATAAACAGTTTGTTTAGTTCCTTTAGGAGATCAAGGTTGATCGGATCCTAGAGAAGACTAAGAGAGTGAATCTTAGTGGTGATTCCTTTAGGAGATCAAGGTTGATCGGATCCTAGAGAAGACTAAGAGAGTGAATCTTAGTGTGAGCTAAGTCAGTGTATTGTTAGTCACTTGTAGGTTTCAAGTGCAGTTGTAACAATTATCTGATTAGTGGATTGCCTTCATTCTAAGAAGGAAGAAATCACCTTAACGGGTGGACTGGAGTAGCTTGAGTGATTTATCAAGTGAACCAGGATAAAATCCTTGTGTGCTTTTCTATCTCTTATCTTTAGCACTTAAGTTCTCGAAAGATTTGCCAAAATCTTTAAGGTGGTAGTTTTGTACTGAAAACGTTATTCAAACCCCCCCTTTCTACCGTTTTTCATACCTTCACATCTATTTGAAAATAGGTTCATAGTAGATGAACTTAACTACGATAGAGATGAGATGTCTGCCAAGTGCACAAATTTGCTAAATTTAATGACAGATGAACAAAAGCAGGTCTATAATCAGATATTGGAATCTGTTTTGTCTGATTGTGGTGGTTTTTTCTTTTTATATGGATACAGAGGAACAAGGAAAACATTTATTTGGAACGCATTGTCAGCATCTCTACGGTCCCGAGGATTGATTGTTCTGAATGTAGCTTCCAGTGGTATTGCTTCGTTATTACTACCAGGGGGAGAACTGCTCATTCAAGATTGTGTATTCCACTACAGGTGAATGATGTATCTACATGTAATATTAAACAAGGAAGCTTACGGGTAAATTTGCTTTTGCAGACTAAGTTGATTATATGGAATGAAGCGCCCATGTTGAACAAGTTTTGTTTTGAAGCCCTGGACAGAACATTGAGGGATTTGATGAGAGTACAGGATGAAAGCAACGCAGAAAAACCATTTGGTGGCAAAGTGGTAGTGCTTGGAGGTGACTTTAGGCAGATTCTTCCTGTTATCCCGAAAGGGTCAAGACAAGATATTGTTAAATCTACCATCAATTCATCTCAATTATGGAAGCACTGTAAGGTGTTGAAGTTAACTGCAAATATGAGATTAAGAACTGCTGGATCCCCGGAGCTTGCTGCCGATATAAAGGCATTTGCTGATTGGATTCTTTAGATTGGCAATGGTGAATTTGAATCAGATGAGAGTGGAGAAGCTAATGTAGACATACCTACTGATCTGTTAGTTGAGCCATGTGATAATCCTATTCGTGATTTGGTTAATTTTGCATATCCAAATCTCTTGACTAACATGAAGGATTACAAGTTTTTTGAAGAAAGATGCATATTATGTTCGACTCTTGAATCAGTTCAGATGATGGATGATTTTAT
Organism: Lotus japonicus; assembly: GCF_012489685.1. Classification (NCBI taxonomy): domain Eukaryota; kingdom Viridiplantae; phylum Streptophyta; class Magnoliopsida; order Fabales; family Fabaceae; genus Lotus; species Lotus japonicus. The sequence goes on along the minus strand of NC_080046.1, from coordinate 67,756,042 downwards.
CCTAAACTTAATTCCTGGTAAACCAAAAGAGTACTTCAGTTCAGATACAGCTTGCAGGTCTGATGCGGATTCAGAGATACACTCTGAGTGGTTTACTTCTGAGTTTTTAAATGATATAAAGTGCTCTGGAATTCCAAATCACAAGTTGAGTTTGAAGAAAGGGGCTCCAATAATGTTATTGAGAAATATAGACCAGTCGGCTGGGTTATGCAATGGAACTCGCCTCATAGTTAATGATCTTTTGCCGAATGTTATTGGTGCCACTGTGTTAACAGGAACTAATATTGGTGAAAAAATATTCATTGGAAGAATGAGTATGGTGCCTAATTACTCAGGCTACCCACAAATGATGATGATGCTGGTGAAGGATTTAAAAAGATAACAGATTTGACAGCTGATGATATAAGAGCTCTTGAATTTATTTTTGAGGAAGATACTATTGATTTTTATGAAAAGTATGCACAATGCTTAGGATTTGTGTCAAGGAAAGATGATGTTTATCCTGATGTGAATGGTAATATTGTAAGCCGTCAATTGGTATGTAATAAAGAGGGTGAGAGATAGCAAACATGTGAATAGGGATGACCATGTCAAGGAGGCGAAGTGATATGAATTCCGCAAGTGGACGGATCGATGGAAGTAATATAAAAGATTTTCGAACCACAAGGATTAGGGAAGTACCAATTCACAAGATCAAGAGTTATTTAGAGTAGAGAAAAGGAAAGACAAATAATAATTTGATTGGTTGGTTGAGAACTTAGTTTGCTAAATTGAAGAAGAAATTATGTCAATAGCTAGCACTTAGGTTAGCTTCACCAAAACAAGTTATGTTTTGAGAGAAATGAGAGTATATGGAATACAAAATGGAATTCATTCTATTGTTGATCTAGCCTAATTCTCTAAGTGTTGATTCTTCAAGTCAAATAGCCTAACTAGTCTGATTCCTCATCACCTATGAGTAATCTAGTTGAAGATTAAGTTCATTTTAGGGTGCAAGTGCTCTAATAAGCCCTATCCCATCTCTATTACTACTAGACCTCACCCTTTTTACTAAGGTTCAAGTGCTCTAATAAGTCTCATCCCAGGTCCCCTATTCTAAACCAAACTTCCATTTGTGCAAAGAATAAGTAAAACAACTTGTGTGCACTCAAGCAAATATTGAAGAAGGGAACATGAACTCATAGATGAAAACCTTATTCCATATAAACTCAGAAACTAAAACATAAACAAGTTAGGGATTCACATCCCAAATCCTAAAAGAAAACTTAGTCAAACATGACTAAGGAAAACATAATTCCTAACCTGACAAGAAGCCTTAGTGAAGGTCTAAAACACCTTACACAAGTTATTTGTTCAGTCGTAAGATCTCATATCCACTAAGATTACAAAGTGTGAGATTTATAGCAGAAAACTGATGACCTACGCATGTGAGTGCACTATTGGCACGCATATGGGTGCATATTTTCCATGCTACTGACTCTGCACGCATGTGCGTGCACTTCTGGCACGCACATGCGTGCATACACTGACAACTCCGACATATTTTTGTAAAATAGCATGTGTGGCTTCGTTAGCCGTCAGGTAGAGCTGAAATTTGATATGTTAATCAAAACACATAGATCTTCAATTTGACCAGTCGGATCGTCAAATATGAGAAACACATAGATGTTCTATGAGAAACATATCACACACTAAACAACTCTTGAACTTTCAGCAGCTTAAGATTTTGCCTTCAATGCAATTAAGGATCATCATTAGCCTTCATGTACCTTCATTCTATTCAATGCTAACTCCAGAAACCTCCCTTAAGCCTTTTTCCCTTCATCAACCTTTGTCTTTCCTTTTCCAAAAGATTCCAACACATCCCTTCATGAGCAATAAATGTAGAGTTGCACACTAACACTATGTTTGGTTGTGAAAAGAGAGATATAGTAGAGAGAGTAGAGAAGAGAGAAGTTGAGTAGAGAGAAATAGGTGAGAGATAGAGTGGATTTATTGGGTTGTTTGGTATGGTAGAGATAAAGAAGAGAGAGATGAGAAATAATGATGTGGAAGAGAGAGAAAAAAGTTGACTTTGGATTAACAAAATCAATTTTAAATACAAAAAGTAAAAAGTTTGTTGTCAGGTGCAAATAGTGGCGATTTTAAACCGCCACTAAATTCCTGTAACGAAAAAATAAAATAAAAAAAGAGAGTCACTACGGTTACTGTTCTTTTTCTCTCCAAATTTGAGAGAGTCCCACCTCAAAATTCCCCTCTCTCCTCCCTCCTCTCTCTCTCACACCAAAAAAGGTTAGTTCTCCCACCCTCCATCTATCTCTCTTCCTCTCATCTCTCTCTACTCTAACTCTCCACGACCAAACAAAGCATAAATGAACCATAAAGTCTATCTTATAACAACAAAACATTAAAAAATGCACATGAAGTGATAAGAGTTTAGATTATATATTCAACATATGTTAGAATTTCTCCAATTCCATTCTTGCCCTCAATTCCTCTAACATGCAAGACCAATGACTAAAATGCAAAAAGACTCATCCTAAGGACTAAATGTAGAATAAAAGACTGAAAAGGGACTATAATGCAAATGATGACTTTAAAATACTAAAAGATTTAAATATAACTAAAGACTCTAATTAAGAACTAAAAAGATAAGAAAACCTAAAGAAAATTCAAGAAAATAAAGGGAAAAAGACCATATAAATTCCTGTCATCACAAAGTCCATCACCCGAGTTAGTTGTCCAGTCAGAATACGTTTTCATGTTGATCACAATTCTTCCCTCTGGAAAGATGTGTGTTGAAAGATTTTTTTTACCACTCTATTTTCGAATCTCTCAAGACTCAATTGTAGTATAGTAAAGGGTTTTGTCGTATCCCTAGGGAGGTGTAATACTTATGTCGTTAAATATTTAACACACTTAAATGATGGTTTACAAAAGAGATTTATTGTATGTTTAAGAAAATAAAAACATAAATAAATAAGATAAACGAGTTGGATTCACCAAGGTAGATAATTTTTTTAAGATTAGAGTTCCATTATTTGACCTCTATGTATTCTATTGATTCACATACAAATATCTTTCTATGCAATTTCTCCCACCATTTCTTATCTTACTACCCAGTCCTCCGACAAAGAAGATACTCAACTCAGCTATATTAACCTTTAATCTCTTGATTGATTAACAATAGTGATTAGCATTAAGCATGGATGCTTGAATAGACTAATGATTTAACCCTATTGATAAGTACCAAATTTACCTAGTTTTCCATATTATTTTGGGCACTTATCTATGATAAAAGTGTGTAATTCATATTAATTTAACCCTCAACTGTGTAGTTTAGTAAATAATTATATTTATTGTAGATTTTATGTTGAATTTAGAGTCTAATCTCTATTTTTGATGTAGGATGGATATTAAAGAGAATACATCAAGATTTCATTGAAGAAAATAAACAAAAGCGTGAAGAAATCCATTTTAGAGCAAAGAACTCGCTCAAGCCAAATTCCAGGGAAGATCTCGCTCAAGCGAGATGATATTTCGCTCAAGCGAGTTGTGGCGGTGCAGGAAACTCACACATGAAGAAAGCTACTGGCTCGAGCGAAATTAAATCTCGCTCGAACGAAAATAAGGCGGCAGAAAGTCTATAAATGGCCAGAAACAGGACAGAACAGGGGAAGTTCGAATTTTTCCATCTTTTCTTCATTTCTCTCCACTTCCAAACCTTGGGAACGGGGGAGAAAGCTAGGATCACTTGGAGAGGAGGCTTGGGTGCCGGATTCGACGGCGAGACATCAGAGAGTCTTCGGTTCTTCTCGTTTCTTTTCCAAGTTTGTAAAGTTATCCATGGAAATGGATAACTAATCTCTCTTGTTGGGGTTAGGTGTAGTTGATAAATCTTTATGTGTTATATTTGATTCAGCTGATATACTATCATGTTCATTTGCTTATGATTTAGTGATTTTCTCTTGTTCTTCATGTTATGTTTTAGTTTGTGCACCTAGAACATATTGCTTGATTCGACATGAGAGCGAGAGCTATATCGTTTTGAGTCTGAAATAGAGTTAATCACCTAATAGTCCTAATTGCTAGAGATAGAGTTAGTTATGTTAGTCGTTGAACACCTAAACTTCATGATAACTTTCTTTCTTAATCATGTGAGAAATCAATGTTTAGGATTAGAGAGTTATTGTTATCCACTCATGCGATAGATCGATGATGTAGGGTTGAACTCGTGTTGATGAATCATATGCATAGGCTTGATATGTATTTGAATCTATAGGATACAGAAGATCTTATCAATGAAATCTAATCCTAGCAGTTTCTCTATCTTGTTGTTTTCTATATTTGTTTTCTTTGTTTTTATTTTCAGTTTGTTATAAAAATCCTCTCAAAATCTTATGAAACCCCATTACTTAAGTTACTAAAACTATTGAACGACTAGTATTACCAATTCCATGCGGATACCGCAAAACCCTATGTTATACTACAATTGAATCTTGAAAGGGATTCCAGAGTACGTGTGGTAAAAACCTTTCAACACCTATCCCTAGACCTTAGAATTATTATACCTAGTTCATATTTAAATAGGTAGTTTTTACCATCCTATTAAATCTATATTCATGTTCTAGGTGATCAATCCAAAACAAGCATGACGCACAAGGTAAAAATCATTGAATCATGGAAAGAAACATATGATTAACTCTAGTTCGGACTCAAGAACGTGCGAGTTCCCTACACAAGTTTGAATCAATCAAAATACCCAAGGGGATCAACCTTAGATATAACAGGAAACATAAGAGAAAACCATCGATTCTTTAACATAGAAACATACATTTTGTATGAAAGGAAATCAAATAGATTAGACGAGCATCGAAAGAACTAGTTCCAATCCCATCAAATGAGAAATTAGTCATTCATTTCCATGGATGGCTTTACAATCATAAAAGAGAAGAAGAACAATGAAAAACTGAATCTGAGACGGTCCCCCGGTGATGAACTCAGCTCCAAAGCTTTCTCTATAGCCTCCTAGCTCTTCCTTGATGATCTTCTTTGAGTACTCCCTTTCCCCAAGTGATGGATTTGTGTTTTTTTCTCTGATTTTCGTGAATGGGTCTCTACCTCCGAAAATAGATCGGAACGTGGCTTTTATAATAAATTTATGCAACTTTTAGGCTTAAGCTCAACCACTTCTGGCTTAAGCCAAAATGTTCCTTCAAGGCTAGGTAACTATTTTTGGCTTAAGCACAAATAGATATGGCTTGAGCCAAAATCTCAATCATCATACCTAGCGTATGTGCTTCGATCTCATGAATCTTTGGGTTTAAGCCATCCATGATTTGGCTTAAGCCAGCATTCCTCAAATTAGCCAACTCTACATTCTCTTCTTTAGCTTAAGCCAGAATTTCTTGGCTTAAGCTAAAATCTTCAATTTGGTCTATGATCTTCCTTTGCTTGGATCTCTTTGATCTTTCTACTACAAACAAAAATAAAGGATTTAATACTTATCAAAATCATATTTACTATATTATCTATATAAAAAGTAATTATCTACTATTCTAACCTATTGAAGGATAATTAGAGAGTTTTTTTGCATTTAGAAGGGATAAGTGCTAAAATCAACATGAAAAATTGAGTAAATTTCGCACTTATCAATGAGTGATGCTGACAAGGCCCAAATTGATAACATGAAATTACATGGTGTTAGGACATGTCACATAATAGGGTTGATGATGGTCAGAAAGGTGGGCATGATTTATTGGGCTTCTTGAAATAGGGCCTGCACAATCACGTTGACAAGCAAAAGAAGAGCAGAATATATAATGGAGATGGAGTTGCCGCTTTATCATATTTTCACGGTAAGACTGAAAATGATCCCTTTTTTTTCTACAAATACATTGAAACATGTGATGGAAATCTAGATAAGTTGTTTTAATGAGATGGAGTGACTGAGTGAGTAGGATGAGTATTTCTCTCCTGCTCTTATCATGCTCTTGGAGATGTTATTGCCTTTGATAGCTCATATAGGAGGAAAACAAGCCTTTGGTGATTTTCTGTGGGTATAACCATCATGGAGTAACTATTCTATTTGCTTGTGCGTTAGTTTTGGATAAGACGATAGACACCTACAAGTGGGTTTTGGACTGCTTTTCTGAAGCAATGTTTAACAAACATCCTAAAGCTATTATTACATATGGAGATGTCTCTATGAGGGAAGCTATTAGGATTAAATTTCCTAACTGAACACACATGCTATGTGGTTGGCACATCCAACAAAATGCAGTAAAAAAATTGAAGAATTCTAAGTTTGTGGAAGATTTTCAGATCTTGATCTATGGAAATTTCTCACATGACAGGTCTGAATTAGAGTGGGCTAAGATCGTTGAAAAATATGGTCTATCGGAAAATAGTTAGATGAAGAACATGTATGATATGAAGTCCATGTGAGCAAGTGCATTTCTGCGGGACAAATTCGTTGCTGGCATAAGGACCACATCAATATGTGAATGGGGTAAACTCATTTATCAAGATGTATGTGCAGACAAAAAATAGTCTTAGTGATTTTTTGCACAATTTTGAGAGGGTTGTGAAAGAGTACAGACTCAGTGAATTGAAGTCTGATTTTAAATCATGGTACTCAGATCCTGTATTGACAACTCATCTTATTTAGATTGAAGTTGGATTTGCAAAAGTACTTACACAAAAGAAGTTCAAGGAAGTAATAGCTCAGATTGAAGAAGTCGGTAGATTAAATGTTGAAAGGTCGGTGGTGGGTGGCATTGTAAAGTTTAAGATGACTAAATTTTCCAATAGAAGACATGAGTATGTAATTATTGTTGATTTGAGCCAATCAAAATATTTTTGTGACTGTGGTAAGTTTGAATATAGTGGCATTCCTTGCTGTCACATCATTGCTGCTATGAAGAGTGAGATGCTAATGAAATTCCTGATAGTTTGATCGGTAAGAGGTGGACTAAGTCAGCAAAAGTTGATGATATGCAAAAATTACACGGATGATCTTGATTCACAAAGATTGTCAAGGTTGCGTAGAGGTGCGTTATCTGCTGCATGCAACCTCTTGAGTAAGGTGGCGTGTGAGAACGTGAATATTTTTCCCAAGTGATGGATGAAATTTACAAGCTTGTTGTGGAATTTCAGAAGTGTTAGCGCGTTAAATCAAACAGTTCAGGTGTTGTGACTTTTGTTGGTGATCTAGTTATGGTTAAGACTAAAGGGGCGCCCTGTAAGAAGAAAGGCAGTAAGAGACTTTGTTCAAAATGCCGCTGTAGAGGACACACAATTAGGACATGTCCAACATTTTTTGAATCTGCTGATGGAGGTGAATCACCAGAAGAGGTTGATGTTGAAAGTTTAAATGATGAAGTACCTAGCGTTTTAATTTTTTTGAACATTGACATTGTTATTCGGTTCCTATTGAGTAATGTGGCAACTCTTTTTCTATTTTATTTTAGGTTGTCGGTGATGTCTCCGTGGATGGAATAAAAACTATTGTGTCAGCAAGCAAAATATCTAGAAAACGAAAAGAAGAGGTAGAAACTCTTACTATTAACAATTGGAGGTAAATGCTTATGTAATGAATGTAATTATACATGTAATTTTACTTTCAGGTTTAAAAAAGGATGGTTCAAGCACCTAAAAGTTTAAGCAGTCGTATGTGACTCCTTCAACTCAACACTCTATAAATTAAGACGTAAGTTGCATATGATGTGGTAAAAAAAATAGTAATAAATTGAAGAATTCATTAGTAATTGTTTGTATTTTTTGTTCTTGTGAAAATAGTTCAATTCTAGTTATGTTGTACCTCATCCCACTATGAATGTGATCAATGGCTTTTGATGTTCCCACAATTTGAGTGGGAAGTGCGCATACAAAGATGGCATGAATTTGTGCAGCTATAACAGATTCCAAATGATGAAGTCTGTTAGAACTTATACCAGCGGAACAAAATAAAAGTGAAACACAAATTGGGAGGAAGAGAAAGAGAAAGGCTTCTTAATATTTAAGCTTTAAAACTTTCACAATTTGAGTGGGAAGTGCGCATACAAAGATGACATTTGTGGTTACATTTATCAACAGTAAAAAGTTGTATATATACTGAAAGAGAAAAAATTTACAAGACCTTGTATGATCCTTCGTTCACACTATCGTAGTGGGAACCTCTCACGCTTTTTTCTTCCTACCTGCAGTATGAAGGATTTCATTATAATGTTTCATCCTAAAAGATTTAAGCAAACAATTTAAACATGATATCATTGTCAAGTATATCAGTGAAGATTCTACTTTAAAAGGTAAAAAATACATACATTTGGTTAGATTTCGCCACTTATCCTTCAAATCTTTGTTTGTTCTGTCTTTAAATGTACTTTTATGAAAGTTTTCAATCAGTTTCCATTGTCCTGGTCCAAACCTAACAAGAGAATGAAATCAAATATTAAAAAAAGTATTAAAAAATAGAATAACAATGTAAAAGCAGATGAGAACCTACTTCTCCACCGCACTTAGAAACGTGGCTACCTCCACTTCAGACCATTTTTTGGTTGGTCTTCTTAGCTGAAGAACAGGATCCTATAGGTATCTCATAGAAAGAACATGGAAAATTAACAGAAAGAACTAACCAAATGAAAATGCATTATTGAAAAAACTGAGAACATGGAAAGATTTGATTCCAATTAAGACACAATATCTGGTCTAACGAGTAAGTTAAAAAGTAACTCACACTAGTCGCAGTATCCACCTTCGAAGCTTCATTATGCTCTGGTTTTGAAGATGAAGAGATTGAGACTTCCCTATAAAGTAACAAGCATATATGTAAGAGAAACAAGTTGAACGTGGAAAATTATGGGTCGAGGCTAACCATTTTTCAGAATCTGGATCTACTTCTTCTATACAGGAAGTGCCAAGCGTAAGTTCATCTAACTGGTCAAGTATATTATCAGATGATGACTTTGCATGCATTGTTTTCTGAAATGAAGGGACAACTAAATAACATGAATAACAAGATTGCAATCAAAAGCTCGCATAACGGTTTTATTTTAATCTATTGAATGCAAAATTCACATGCGAATATCCACCTTCGAAGCTTCATTATGCTCTGGTTTTGAAGATGAAGAGATTGAGACTTCCCTATAAAGTAACAAGCATATATGTAAGTTAAGAGAAACAAGTTGAACGTGGAAAATTATGGGTCGAGGCTAACCATTTTTCAGAATCTGGATCTACTTCTTCTATACAGGAAGTGACAAGAGTAAGTTCATCTAACTGGTCAAGTATATTATCAGATGATGACTTTGTATGCATTGTTTTCTGAAATAAAGGGACAACTAAATAACATGAATAATAAGATTGCAATCAAAAGCTCGCATAACAGTTTTATTTTAATCTATTGAATGCAAAATTCACATAAGAACATCATATTAAACCCACAACCAAGAAATAACTATATGACAAAAGAAAGTAGGAGTACCAGAAACAGGTTCTATCAATTTAACTACCCCAACTAACCTTCAATTCGATCAACCGGTTTTCCAGCTCTATGTTCTTTTTCTTTTCATCCTCGAGGCTTTCTTTGACCTTTTCATACTCTTTTTCTACAGCCTGGAGGCTTTCTTTGACCTTTTCATACTCTCTTTCTACAGCCTGATTATGAAGAGTAAAAAAAAATTATTCATATTAAAATTAACTCCATGTACTTTGAGCAAATAACCTCACATTACCTTTAATTTGGAGTTGTTTTGCTTCAAACAACTCCAAATGACTTTTGCAAAATTTTTAAAAATAGTATGGCATCTCTCACTGTCATCACATGCATCTAACTTGCATACGGTTGAAGCATCTGTCATACATGTTCATTGTTCAAATGTTCAAATATTGATAAAGAAAACAAACAAACAAAAAAGTGAAAAAGTGAAAAAGCAGAATAGATAACTATACTACTACCTTCCTTATAAGTGTTGCATTCTTCAACATCTTTTTTTTCATTCTGTAGAAGACAAAATGAGACTACAATGGATTATTAAGTGGACTTGAAAGGAGAAAACAGATTTATTAAATTAACCAAATCCAGAGTTAAAATGGTTCAGCACACATGCAAAATCACTTTCATACAAATAAAGCTGAATATGAACATCATTTTGATCATACTAAAGTACAACTTTGCAAGAGTAAAGAATGCACCAAGTGGCATATCATCATTTTGGTCAATACTAATGCCATTGCCATCTTTATAGATCTTAATGCTATTTATTCATACACCAATTGGCATATCAGCAATAGAACATATCTACAAAACATTTGATACAGTTCTGTGGCTATAAAATATCTCTAATTTAAAAAATGAGGAGCCAAGAAAGGAAGCAAGAGTGAACCTGCACAGTATGTTGACTAACAACTCTAACTCTCTTTTGTTCTGAAGAAGGTGATGGATCCACGTTATCCATTATGGAAGCTTGGTAATGCCTTTTACTGGGAACCATATTTGGTGCTTCAACTACATTATACCTAACAAAAATTAACAGAGATACTTAGAACCAATCTGGGATAAATATGAAATTCAAGTTAGATTAAGCAATGAAAATGAAGAATTTCACCTGATTTCCATATATGGAGAACTTTGTCTCAGTAGGTAAGATGTATCAAGATAATCGTCCTCTCCTGACTTTGCTGTTAAAATCTATGTACACAGCAAAAAATAAAAGTCATCATAAGGTATTGGCATGATTAATATGTTTGGAGTGACTCCAATCAGTTCGGAGAAAATGAAGTTTGAAACTAATATCTACATACCAATGCCATCCGCTTCCTGACCTCCAAATAATCTCGTAAATACCTAGTCAACTGTAGTAGGGCAAGAAAAAGGCAAATTCCAAGTTATCGTCCAAAAACTAATTCTTAGAAGAGATAAAAATACAAGCATGATAGCTTAAACATTACCATAGAGCTTTGGAAGTGCTTCTGCAACGGCTTTTTTGGATTTTTCTGGTGCTCCAACAAGGACTGTAATCCAAAAGGCCATACACAAAGTATGAGGGAAGGTAAAGACAGAAGATAAAAATAAATAAAAAATTTCTCAACTGATGATGGCAGGGTAAGATCAATTGTACAATGACGTAGGTTCATAATTAGAAGTAAAGCCTACATACTCTTAAACATAAGCCAAACACCATTAATGTGTTGTTGATAAAATTGCTTTCAAGCAATCTTGTCCCCTACAACATTGCAAAGAAAGTTGGGATGAGGCTAGATGCAAAATATTTACAATAACAAGCAAACTTTATCCGTTTGAATGGATCCATCGCATCCATCAGTTAACCTCATATGCAAACTGTAATCAATCTTGCATTTGAGACCCAAGAAATAATGCAGTCCAGGTTATAAAAACTTGTACATAATTCTCCTAATCACCTATAAAGTTTACGATACGTTATCCAGAGACCTTTAAGAAATGTACTCGAATCATTAGTGAAGGCCTAGGTTACTTAGAAAGGACTAAACAAAACAAACGTAACTGTTCAATGTTTGATATAAAAAGGACACAGGACAAAGGGCCCAAAAATTGAAGTTATAATAACAGACAAAAGTCTTAAAATTTAATATTTAATAAATCAAAAGACAACTTCCTGTCTTACACACTTCATCATCCAAAAGCCATAAAGATCAAACTTTTTCTATCTCTTCCCTGAGTCCCCTTTTCTCACTTAACTCACCTCCTCCATCCTTTCAACCCCTTCTCTCCCTCAAATTACTTCTGTCGTGCTTCGAGCACAAAACAGCAAACAAATCAAAAAGTTGTAACGCAACTCAACTACTTGTACTAAGCTAGTAAGCTATTTTTCTTGTGCTGTCCCTCAATATACATCAAACACACCTGTGCTGTCCCTCAATACACATCAATAATAAATTAATAATTTCTGATTTATGTAATAAAATAACTGCTCATAGTATATGTTGGCCCATATAGTTATGTAAGAAGTTTTAGCTAACGAAGATGAATTTGTCTGTTTTACAAAGCACAACAAAGAAGGAAAGTGATACCACATTTAAGAGATAATATTTACACTATATCCTAAAGTTCATCAAGCAAAAAGCTCAAAATCAAGCCTACATGCTCATAAAGTGTGGGAAAAATAGAAAGAACCTGATTCCCTGTTCTTTTTTCTCGTTCAGATCCAGCAAGATCTATGATAGTCAAAACAGCACCATTTGACTTAGAATTGACAACTCCTTTACATTTTTGGGGAACATCATGAATGCTAATGATGCACTGTGAGCGGCTGTGAGTAGAAGAAGATATCAAATGATTGATTGTATAATCTTAGAGAAAGTTACTAAAAAATCACGATTTCTATAAGAAACTTGTAATCCCTCCTATAAAAAATTAACTGAACTAGCAACTATTTCGGTACATTTATTCAAAATATCCAGAGATGCACTTCATGGTCAATATTTTTCTTCTTTCTTTCCCTTTCTTTCTTGTCCATTTTGGATGAAATCGAATCTCTGTGAGAAGCAAAGTGACTACAATATAGAATGCTAACCCAAGATAACGTATTACAAATTAAAGCATAGCTTAAAAATTGCCACGGAGGTTTCCATTGTGGCACAAGCCTCCTCCAAACCCAGTGCATACTACAACAACCTAATTCTATTATCAAAGATATTTTCAAGAGGAGAGTGAAACATAATGTTCCTGTTTTACACCCTACCTGGACTGACTGTTGGTGTTTGTCATTGCAGTTGCTCGTTTCAACATTGCTTTTGTTATTAAGGAATCTGCCTGTTCAGCATTAGAGATGAGAACCTGTTCACACAACCCCAATAAATATAATAATGATTATCACAAACCACATTACATAATATATACATCTGAGGAGATGAACAGCTATAACCTCTTGCAGGCCGTTTACAGTGGATTGGTGCATGCTTAGTTCATTGCCATTCGGAAATAAATCAAGTAGCTTCTCTGTTTTACCTCGTTCAGTATATATCTCAAATATTGATAAGTAGTATGACCTGCAAGTTGCGCCATGACGAAATTGACATTTTATTCAAGTACACAACATAAATGTTTAAGCATAGTTGCAAAAGATTTTCAAAAGTTGATGTAACTGTGATCAACGTCATCGTCATATATTTTTTCGAATTAGTGTGTGTTATGAATTGAGTGTTCCCTCGTCTCATCATCGTCACTTATTTTTTCGATCCTACAATCTCTTTATGCCTTTACGGATATGCATACCGGCATATTTGATTAATTATGGTCATGTTTGGATACACGGTGAAAAACCATAATAAAGTCATTTATCACACAGCCACAAAAGGTAAAGAAAGTTGCTTCTATCCACTGTGATCTTACGGTGGTTTTCTACCGCGTATCCAAACATGCACTAGATAAACTTCAATTTCCAACGCTGAAAATGTTGTGTTTGGTTACCGTTAATAACAAAATATAACTCATACTACATATTACTAGCACAGTAGCACTGAATACCTTTGCAGAAAGCTTAACTTAAGCTTACAGTTATAATCACTGAAAAATTAAAGGTTTGGATGATATAAAACTACTTGTTTCATTTTAAATAGTTATGGAACATAACAATAAAGACAAAAGTGGAATTACATGTTTTAAGGGTCAACTTCTTGTCCTATGCACAACATACCTTGAAGGCTCAGTCTCGTTGAAAATATGGCGGAGGGCAAGAGGAACCATTCCAGGATCCCTTGGGGTTCCAAACACAGTATGTGTCTTCCCTGACCCGCTAGGCCCCAAAGCAGCCAGCATTCCACTTCTACCCTTAAGGAATTCATCCACCATGGGTCTCACCATTCTATCATACACTAGAGACTGAAACCCCAATCTCACTGTTAGCTAGGGGAACCAAGAATAACGAAAAATGTGTGAGAGTTTGTATAGTGTTACGATTACCTGGGATGAATCGGAAGAAAAAACGTGAGAGAAACCCCCATAAGTCACTGATTCTATTCGCTTCGATACCTGCAGGCTCGAGGGAGTTGATAGCGTCACCGACTGGGAATCCTGAACCGATAAGCACACGGCGGTGCTCTTTTTCTTCGGTCGTGGTATGTTCTTCCTCATTGGTTTCTTAGGCCACGCCGGCGCCACTTTAGGTCTAGCTCGCAGAGCTTGTGATAGAATGGGAATGGGTCGGATCCTGAGAAATACGTTTAGGCTTTCCTTCTCTTGCGATGTTGACGGTGTTTGTGCTTCGTGAGGAAGAGGCGCGACTTCGTCTGAAGCTTCCCGGCGAGGGTTCCGACCAGTCACGGTGTGCGGGGAAGCGTTAGGGTCGTCCATCGTCGTCGTGGTCGTAATTAAGCTATCATTAAATGTTTATGGGTTGTCTAACTAACCTATGAGAAAGTTTGAGTTAAATAACTCATCATTCAATTGGGTTATAATTTCTATATTTTTTTATTATAAATAAAAAATTATTAGGCTATTCAATTGTGCTTGCTGCATGGGTGAGGTCATTGGAGAACTAAGGAATTGGTTCGAACTTACAGCCCTCTCTTTTTGCACTTTGTGAAACACATTGCAAATTTGAGCGGGTTAGAAATTTCTGGCAGCAACAAGGCTATGAAATTATTCAAGAGGTTGAAGCGATTGGCCATAGTGGTGGGATTTGGCTACTTGCTCCAATCACTAGGACCTTCCATGTCACCGTGCTTGCTGCGTGGGTGTGTACGACAGTTTATGGTAGCCCAAACTCTACACGCAGGCAGGAGCTATGGTCGTATCTCGCAAATTTTCGACAAACATGTTCAAACCCTTGGCTAGTCTTGGGGGATTTCAATGAAATTTCTGTCGGAGGTATGGGGTGGGGATTTCAATGAAGAACGAGCAATGGCCATGTTGGCAATGCTTGATACGTGCTCTCTCATAGATTTGGGCTTCACCGGGTCGAAGTTTACATGGGAGAGGCGTGTGAATGGTAGACGTGTACTGGCAAAGCGTCTTGACAGGGCATTGGGTGATATGGCATGGCGAGTGTTATTTTTGGAGGGGTATGTGGAACATCTGACTAGGGTATACTCTGATCATGCACCAGTTCTGGTACGCTTGGAGGCACGTCAAGGTGAGAGGCAACCCCGTCCCTTTCGGTTTCAAGCAGCGGTTTCAAGCAGCCTGGGCTTACACACCCTTCGTTTGAGGAAGGGGTAAAGCAGGCTTGGGGCGGACATGGGCTACCACTTAAGGAGAAGCTCTCGAATATGCAAAGCGCTGCCACAAAGTTCAACAAGGAGGTTTTTAGAAGCATTCAAAAACGTAAATGGCGTGTGGAGAGTCGCTTACAAGGTGTCCAAAGGGAGTTGGATCGGAGCTCCTCAGAATCATTGGCTAGATTGGAGAGGGGACTTCAAAAGGAGTATGATGATATCCTTCTTCAGGAGGAACTTCTCGGGTATCAAAAATCTATGGAGCCATGGGCGGTGTTTGGAGATCGTAATACCAATTTTTTTATCTCCAAACAGTCATTCGCCGTAAGAGGAATAAAATTCATGGCTTTTTCCTCCAAGATGGAACTTGGTGCACAGATCCTAGCGTGCTTCAGGAGGAAGCAAGGAGATTTTTTATTAACTTGTTTTCTAATGATGTACAGGTCACAAGGAATGCTATCATGGAGAATAGGACGCCTACCATACCAGAAAGTGAGAGATGGAAACTAATTGAACCTGTTCGTTTGGAGGAGGTCAGGCATGCGATCATGGCGATGCATTCTTTCAAAGCACCAGGTTCGGATGGGTTTCAAGCTTTCTTTTATAAGAAATATTGGAACACTATCGGCGGTGATTTGCATCAGATGGTGGCTAAGGCATTCCAGGAGGGGCGCTCTGATCCAGCACTTTTAGATATCTTGCTTGTCCTTATCCCAGAGGTGGAGAATCCTAGCCGCCTTAAGGAGTTGAGGCCAATAAGCCTGTGCAATGTGGCTTATAAGGTGATCACAAAGGTGCTAGTGAATCGTCTTCGGCCCTTGCTTAAAGATTTGGTGGGACCACTACAAGGGAGCTTCATCCCAGGACGAGGTACACGGGACAACATTATCCTAGCACAGGAAGTTATGCATACCATCTACACTCATTCAAGGGTGGCGGTCTGGTAGCTTTCAAGATTGATTTGGAGAAGGCTTATGATAGGGTGGATTGGGACTTCCTCCGGGTGACACTACATGATTTTGGGATCCCTCCTCAACTAGTGGCTCTGATTATGTGGGGAGTGCAAGCTTCTAATCTCTTGGTCTTGTGGAACGGTTCCAAGCTTGAGTCCTTTACTCCCCAAAGAGGGCTCAGGCAAGGCGATCCACTCTCCCCTTATTTGTTTGTTCTTTGCATGGAGAGGCTTGCCATTGAAATTCAGTGTTTGGTGGAAGAGGGAAGATAGCATCCAATCCGTGTTACAAAGGAAGGGATATGCATTTCCCATCTTTTCTTTGCGGATGATGTGTTATTGTTTTGTCAAGCCAATCAGGAGCAAGTTCAGGTTATCTCTAAGACTCTTAATGCTTTCTGTGAGGCATCTGGAATGCGGGTAAACTTGGACAAATCACGCATGTTTTGTTCCAAGAATGTGGCGAGTGGACAACAACGGGTTCTCTCTTCCATTTCTAGAATGAGTAAAGCCAGCAACCTTGGTAAATATTTGGGAATTCCTCTTCTAAAGGGGAGAGTTACGAGGTCCCAATTTGCACCCATCATAGAGAAAGTGAATACAAGGCTAGCGTCGTGGAAGGGCAAATTGCTCAACAAGGCGGGTCGGCTGTGTATGGCAAAATCAGTTTTGACTTCATTGCCGGTATACACTATGCAAGCGCTTTGGCTCCCAAAAGTGGTGTGCAATCATGTGGATAGGATGGTACGCAATTATATCTGGTCGAAGGGTGATAACAATCGGAGTTGGAACCTCGTTGCTTAGGAAGACATCACGCAACCGCGGGATAAGGGTGGCTTAGGTCTTCGGTGTGCACGACAGAATAACCAGGCTTTGCTAGGGAAGATGGTGTAGAGTTTACTCCATGAGAAGGACACGTTGTGGGTGAAGGTTATGCAAGAAGATACTTGTAGGGGAACTCAATATTACAGGCGAACCATAAGAATGGGGAGTCGTATATCTGGCGAGGAATCCTCAAGGCTAGAGATGCGGTAGTGTTGGGATTTCGACCCCGGTTAGGAGCGGGGGACTCTTCACTATTGTACAGCAACTGGTTGGGCACAGGGTTGTTAGCACAACATATTCCTTTTGTCCATATTACGGATACTAGCTTGCGGGTTGCAGATTTGAGGCATCATGGTGCGTGGCGATTTAATCAGTTGTATACACAATTGCCTGATGAGATTAAGCAGGAAATTAGCAGGGTTTTGATTCCACAGATTCCAGAGGGCCGGAACAAGATATTGTGGCATAGAGAAAACGATGGACGCTACACGGCTGCGTCTGCCTACAAGCTGGTAACAGAGACTGACCAGCCACCGTCACGCCTGTGGAAGCTGGTCTGGCGATGCAGAGCCCCGGAGAAGGTTAGGTTCTTTTTTGAAACGACTCGTTTAGTGTTAATATAGTTTTAATTATTATTGTTATTATGTTTATCTTAATAATATATAAAACCCATCCACCAAAGTGGGACATAATGCTTTCTAATTTCCACATGTCATGTTTTTATTGGATGTTTTCATTGAATTTCCACATGTCTATTTCTCATTGGTCCAAATCCTTAATTTTTTATTGGTCGACATTAAACAATAAATAAGTAAATACATAAATCAAACAATTTGAAATTTGGTCGACATTAATTGGCCAGTAAACATTTCTTTTGATTGTTTGACTATTTCAAGCATTAAATGTCGATATGCCAGTAAAATTGGCCACACGATTAGCCCCAAATCTGATTCATCTTTTCGAAATCACTGAATAAATTTAAAGTTGACATTCAAAGTTTTTCCATAATTATTTTCCTTAATTTCAAATACCATAAATGTTTTCCTTAATTTCATTAAGATATCAGCTGTTTTTCCAAAAATATTTTTCTCTCCATCTCTTTCAATTCGTGTTTCTCACGGCCTCTTCAGATGTTGGTCATGTCGACCCCTGTTTATTGTTCCTCATGAATAAGTACAATTGCAAGATATGTCTTACTGTTTCTGATTTACCTCCACCACCAGAACCCCTCTTCCTCCACCCACTCTCCCCCTTCCCTCAATCCCAAGATTTGGCTCACCGTTTCAAATCTTCTGAAGTTGATTATCTTCTCCATGGTTGTGAAGCTCCCCATCCATTTCC
This sequence comes from Lotus japonicus, assembly GCF_012489685.1. NCBI lineage: Eukaryota > Viridiplantae > Streptophyta > Magnoliopsida > Fabales > Fabaceae > Lotus > Lotus japonicus. Next base: position 67,737,729 of record NC_080046.1, on the reverse strand, counting down.
CTAGTTTCGTGCCATCCCTTGATCCCAACCCGACTCCATCCGGATTGTTGCTCCCTCCCTGTTTCAACGACGACAAACTCATCTCTTTCGTTGGTCACGACGATGATGAGATCACCTTCTCCCCGATTACTATTTTGTTCCTCCTCACTCTCTCAGCATCGCTAGGTCGACTTCAACATATTCTCTCCCTACGTCAGCGCAAGGGAAGATGAGAAGAGATATTGTCGTTGATGAGGAATATAGAGATGAAATTAGCCTCTCCACACTGCGGCGCAAGGGAAGGTGACAAGGGCTATTGTCGTTGACGAGGAATTTAGACACGAAATTAGCCTCTCCACACGGTGGCGCAAGGAAAGATGAGAAGAGGTACTCAGACGAAATTAGGAAGTATATCATAAATTTCAAAATTAATTTCATGTGAATCAGATTATTTTCATCATGTGTAAATTTCTACATGTGTGTATTTTACTAAGTACATATTTTCATTTCTTATAGGATCTTATGGTTCGATCCCAATCTTCCGATCTATGATTTTTCACCCCCCTCTCGAACCTAAGTAGGATCCCGATCTTTACAACCTTGATTTCAACATACCCAACTGCCATTGACAAATATTATGGTTAACAGCAAATCAAATAATAATAAAATCAATTAAATCCAATTATGATTACCATTATTTCATTCCAAGTATAGGATTATAACCGTTGGAATGATTACGTATAACTATGTTGCTTTATTTCCTTGGAACAATAGAATTGATCCGTTGGAAAACTTGAAATTGGTTTATATGCTATTCATTATTTATGAGGTGCTTGTTGCAGCTTATAGTAAGTAAACTAAAACGTAATACAAATAACAGGTCCTCAAATTCAAACTTCACTTAATCTGCCCCAGCCACAATGGATTAGATCTACCTTCTCAATCTGGCTCGATACCAAGACCCCTTGAAAAAGAAACAAAAGAATAGCTGTCAGCTTCAATGAAAATATTGAGTATGTGATAATTAATAATTTACTGAAGAAATATGCCACAGAGAATAATAACTACATACCATTTAGCGAAAAACAAGAGGGTGTAAACTCACAACATAGAAAATTCTATACTCAAAATATTGTCACTTGACACACCCCACCCACGAAGTACCACAACTTATATGTCAATAGTTATCAGTCAAATGAAGTAATAGAGTCCTTGATTAACCTACAGTTGGACACAAACTTGTCCTACTCTGATGCTGGATAAATTAAATAAAGGTACTAAGTTGAATATTTTCAAAAAGTTAGCATATTTACTCTAATATCAATAACTGATAAAAGCATAGTCCCTAACATCGTCTTGTGTTAAGATATTCCCTAATAGTAATATTCCAACAGCTGGTGCCATTAAATTTAAATACTCACCAGGAAGAGAAAGAAACCAAATAATATCAATTCATTTTAAGGAAATTGACAAATCAAAGTTCAATATAGTAGCATAAATAAAACTGAGCAACAACTTCACACTAAGCCAACTCAAATTCTTTATTCAATATGATTGATATAATTGGGCTAAAATAAATACCATGAATGAACCTAACTACAAATATCAATAATTATATCTTCACACCTCATTTTTTTGAGGTGTGGAGAGGTGGAAGAAGAGAGAGATGGGAAGAAAGGAGAGAGAAAATAAAGATGTAATATGTGATTTGATTGATAAAGGAGAGATAAATAGATAGAAAATAAAGGTGGAAAATGGGTGGAGGTGTGTATGTATCATAACTCCTACAAATATACCTCAGGAATGTTCATCCTTTGAAATTTTTCGCCGATCAAAAGTAAATTGAAATGATTAACATTACCTTCTTCTTCTTAGGGCGGGTCATGGCAAAGTCTCGTTCAAATGCCTGTATGCAGATTCATGTTTCGCCATTTATCCTTTAAATCGACCTGAAAAAAATCATTTGATTGACATCAAATGCACACAAGTTTAAAAAAAGTAACATATACACCACAAACAGAAAAATAACCATAGGCTTACGGAAGTTCTCCCTTTAAACACATCCTTGTGAGTACTTAAAATGAATGTCCAGTTACCTTCACCAAATCTGAAACAAGATAACATAAAGAAACAAAGAAATTAAGCATATTCTCTTATCAGTCAAAACTAAACAGACAAGTTAGAACATTAGTACTTGTTTACTGCTTCTTGAACTAACTAGAACAACCACATACTTGTTGAACTAGTTTGAACATTAGTTAAACTTAATCTCTTACCAATCAAAACTACTGTTGAACTAGTTAGAACAGCCACATACTTGTTTACCCCAGCTAGTAGAGTCTCTTTTTCTAGTTGACTCCATCTTTTTGTTATTCTTCTCTTTTTTATAACATTTGTGGAATCATCATACTCCTTTAAAGGAGAAACCTTCTTCATCTTAGGGCTAGGCAGCAGAGTACCATATGATGTCCCACTGCAGGAGCGATTCACAAACTTCTTCCACTGCAAAAGAAATCAATAAGTATTATACTAATTTAAAATCAACCATCAGAATAACAAGTTACAGACATGGTTACCTCATCAGCAGTTGTTGGAGAACGGTCACCAACATTAGCAGTTTCTATTGAATACAAAATGAAGGAAATTTTCATTTTAGTTTAAAAGTGCTTATAACAATTAACAATGTAAGTTGTGTGTTTACAAAAGGAAAATAATTTACCACAAAAAAAGAAAGTCTAAATAAGAAATGACCTTTCTGTTGCTCTTTCTGACCCTGTGGAGGCAAGCACCACCCTTTAGCAACATTGGAGAGAAAAACATCATTCTCCCCTGCCAGCTGCTCAAGAAAGGAAGGGTCAAAGTTATCCCAGGACTCTGCCAAAAAGATCTTGAGCTTTTGAATGGCCACGACTCTAGTGTTCTTTAAGGCTGCCAACCGATCTCTGATACATGTGTCTATCAGGGATGCCTCAATCTCTGTCATCCACCTTTCCAACTCCTCAGAGAACAAAGGGCATTGGCTTTCACCACCAGAAGAGGGTCTCATCTGCCTAACCCTTCCTGACCATATTCTCTGAACAGCGTCAATGTATTTAGGACTAGAGAGATCTACCTCAAGGTACTTAAGAGTACATTCCACGGCCACCGTACAATATGCGGCACGAAAGGCAGCGCTGATGGGAGAACCCTCGTGATCAAGACTTCGTTCGAGGATTTCCATAATTTCAAGCATGTATTCCTCAATTGAGACACTCCAACAACACTCTTGAAGCATCCCAAGGATCATAGTCTTGAAGTACGATGAGTCCATCTTCGGAGCAACAGCGAGGGTGCGAACCAATACTCTCAGTATAGTGCTGTTTGGAATTCGCCCCCTTATGAATTCCACCGCCCAACTTCCGGCATCACCATCCATAATCTCCTTAGCAAGAGGTTGAGATTAAGAATCACTGTACCAAATAGAATAGTTAAACCATAAATTACTCCTAAATTAATGATTATCCACACTGCCCTTGATAATCAAGCACAAAAGAGTAGCATAGAGAATTCACACAAGAACTAAATATGAGTGTTACATCCAAGCAAAATCCATCATAAAAACTATGGTTCCATCAATGTATTAACTTCCTAACTATATTTCCCATCCCATAAATCGACAACACAAGTAAGTTTCAAACCATAGTTAACGGGTCCGCCATACGCTCCGGTATTTGGTATGGGTATTGGTACGAGGGGTATACATAGTATGTTCATAGTAAAGGAAAAGTTGCAGTCTTGTTCATTCATCAGCAGTTAAAAAGAAAAGCATCACTAAGATCAGTACGAGAGGGGTATACATGGTATGTTCACAGAAAAGGAAAAGTTGCAATTACACTGTTCATTGAACAGCTGTTAAAAAGAAAAACATCACTATATAGAAGATCACTAGTAATAATTAACTACTGTATTAGTATATAGGTGCAATCGGCATAATTAATACTATACTTTTTTCCCAACCGACATCAGTGTGCAATCAGAGGTGGCTGGACTAATAAATCGACAAACAAGAGTGAGAAGAAATCATAAGCTTTAGAGTTTATGCATCTTTAGTAAATTACATCAGAACTACATTAAAAGTTCAAAATTAAGACAGAAATCAGGAAAAATGTTATCAACACCAACTCTTGCTAAAAGAACGAAGAGAATTGATGTAAATAACGAAAAAACCCTCTTCCCAAGACTCCATCAAGCTTCATATCTCTTCTAATCAAAACCACAATAGTCCAAACCAATCCAATAACCAAAAATACCAAACTGATTGGGACTGTGAAACTACATAGTTAAACTTAGAACAAAAAGAAAAAAAAAACTACATAGTCAAACTTAGAACAAAAAGAAAAAGAAAAAGAAAACAAAAATCATTTTAGCATACCAAGAATGATTCCCTGTGCTCCTCTATAGTAAGAACTTGTTAGCGTTCTAAAATCTAAGCCTTTCTTGTGCAGCTGCAATAGATGTAATTTTATTAGTCCTCAACATACTATTCAAATTTCAATAAGTCACTTAGGTCAATGGATAAGTGATTCAACAGAATGAGCATGTACGGAACATTTCATTGTATTTGTTTGCATCCAATTCCCATGATTCCAGGCCAGGCAATAAAAAGATCTAATTTCATGAAACGGAAGGGGGACATTTAACTATAGATTACCAGTGTCCATATAGAACTAGTTTCAACCTCTTTCCACGGACCGTGAGCAGCTTGATCTTAAAATCAACACCTACATAGCATAGAGCAATAGAAGGTAAGAACAATAGAATCCCAAGTAGATAGTATGATCCCTGGGCCCTTATTGACTAACCAATATTGTGCCAACCACTTGTAAGTTCTAACTGCATCAGCATTGGATAAGAACAAAAGAAATAATAGTATGGTTACAAAATCTTTTTCAGCTAATACACAAAAGCTTTCTTCAAATTAAGTATCAGTAACTTATAAAGATAATTACCAAGAGTTCGGATGACAAAAGCAGAGTTTGTAAGTGAAGCATGGTTGACCCCCATATATAAAATCAACGAAATTAAATCATGCACGTAGCTCATTTTCTCAAAAGATCAAATTAAAACCCCAAGTTGTCTTCCTCAGCTATGCAATTCGGTTTGTGCAATCCTATTTCTGAATACTATATATCCCAAGAACGTATAGTTTCCTAATTAAGTGTATTTGGCATTCCAAAAGGCAACCATTAATTGTGCTTGCTTTCCATAAACAATCGTTCATATACTTTACCAAGAATCAAAAGCCAACATGCAAATCATTTAGTTTTCAATTTCATCAAAATGAAGGTCGTTCACCCCAACATCAAGCACAAATGAATTATTAGCATATAATGAGGAGCAGAAAACAACAAGAACATCAATGCTTTGCTGAAGAAACGAAACCCAAGTTGTTCCTTCATTCACGGCAAACACGAGGAGCTGAAAAGCCACCAGAAGAAAAGAAGGAGAAAGGCACGAAACAAACCTTTCGGTATGTCTATAACAGCGAAGTTGAACTCGCCAATGCACCGATCAAAGCAAACTCCTCTGCTGGATTTGAACCGAATCGCATTTCCGAACAATGGTCATTTTTCAAGTCGCAATCAAAACCCTCAGATCTGCAAACAAAAGACGTTCAAATCTCAAAACCCTAAAAAAATCTGCAATGAGAAGAGAGAGAAACAAACAAATCAACACCTGCACAGGATTTCACTGAGTAGAGATGAAAATGGAGATGGGTAGTGGAGATGAAGAACGCAAAACAGTTTTTAGCGGCAAAATTACACAAAACTTTCCTTTTTTTATTAATTAATGCTAAACTTGTGGGATGTCAACAAAACACAACATAGAGACAAACTACCCCATTCCAATTGTTGTCACGTTTTTAGCCTTCTATAACAAGACACACCAACAACATAGACAAATTACTATGTTCCTGTTTAATTTCAATTAGTACGTATTTTTTTTCCTATTGCGACTTGAGTTATCATTCAGGAACGTACTAATTATTTATTAAAAAATTATTTTATTTCAGTTCTAATTTATATAAAATATATTATCTCTGAATGATAGTTTTTTTTTTGTCAAAAGTGTTTAGAATTGTTCTTGTCTAAGGTATGACAATGGTAATAAAGTACCCTTAAAAAACCCTAGCAGAGCTAAAAGAGGTAAGTAATACGTAAATAAGGAAATAATATCATAAATGATGAAAAAGGTCCCTAGTACAAGGTGAAGACATTCTTTTTATAGTAGGAATGATCATTATCTAGAATGTTCATGGATTTGGGCCTTACATGCAGGGCCCAAATCCCTATGTTGAACAAGATAAATACATGTGTACAATATAATAAGACAAAATAACTCGGGCCCACATCCTCAAGCTGGGGTCCATGTCCTAATCACCTTCCTGCTGGCCTTACCGGGCGGGTCAGTGGACTTATAACGACCCGCCCGGCCCATAAGCCCACAAGACATGAAGTTCCATGTTTTTCTGGAACTGAAATGTCTTAATCAAGATAGAAATGTTCCCCCGCCACCTTTCCCGTAGTGAGCTCGCCTAGCCTGACCTAGCCCACAAGACAAGAGACCACCCTTTTTGGAGTCCACTTGTCTTATGAAGTTCACGCCTAGTCGCCCAAATTGCTTGACTCGTGCCGTTTCTTCTACCGTTACTTTGTTACCGAAAAATTGCCATCATTAGCTTTCAACTGCTGTAGTCTTTTCACGCGGGATTCGAGGGATTGCCTCGATTTGTGAAAACGTTTTAAAATGGTCGTGTCTTTTCCACTTTCCTTCTCTCTCCTTACCTGGCTTCCCTATATAAACCCCAAATCCTCATTTTTTCATTCTTTTACTTCTCCTTACTTTCAACCCTTGCATTTGTTGAAGTTCTCTGCATTTGACGGCCGCTTGCTACTCCGGTGACCTTTCAATATTCCGACCACCATTGCTCGCTGCGTTCCCATTACTTCTCCTATCTTCGGTCAGTTCCTCTCTTTTCTCTTTACTGTTTCTTCTTGTTTTTCTTTTCCATTCATCTCCCTTTTTTGAAGTTTCTCCAAAATGTTTGCCAAAAACCTTTCTTGTTCTCCTTCTCTTGATGACAAAATTTCTAATAACCAAAAGGTTATTATGGTTGACTCTGATTCTGAGTCCCACACCTCGCCCTCTTCTTCGGAACCCGCCCAAGACAGAACGGCCTCTATAACCTCTCACCTTTCCACCGATAACCCTTCTACTTCTGAAGGTTGGCGCACTAGTGATAAGTGTATGGATGACAAGTGCCTCTTTCGTTCCGTTTGGAACAGTGTTCAAGCGTTGAACAACAATCGTCTTAACGCCCGAGGTTTCACCAGAGTGAACCCTGAAACCGGGCATAATGACGATCTAGCCCTGAACGTCGCCCCCTGTGATGACAGCGAAGTCGTAACCCTCAAACCTAACGAAGCCAACGGAGAGCCCGCCTGGTTCTATCTTCATGGGTATATTTTTACCGAGCTTTTCATGAAACTTCCTTTTTCCAGTTTTATTTGTGACGTCCTTACCTTCCTGAATGTCACCCCTTGCCAACTTCTACCGAACGCCTGGGGCTTCATTCGTTGTTTTGAATTGTTGTGTGAACAACTAAACGTCGTCCCCACCTACCCTTTATTTTTATTTTTCCATAAAACTAGCATTGCCAAGCCTTCTTGTGTGTCCTTTGTTCCTTTATCAGCCCGCCCTAACATGGCCATTTTCAAACCCCTGAAAAGTAACTTCAAACATTGGCAAAAAAAGTTTTTCAAGATCGTTCATTCGCCCGACATTCCAAACCTCATTCTTGATCAGAAAGACCGCCCATTGTTTCCTCTTCACTGGACCGTGAATCCTCGGCGGGACATTACTGTCGTGCTTGAGGCGCTGACCAAGGAAGAGAGAGAAGTCGCCTTTTACATTCTTACCCTTCCTCAAATTTCCTGTTCCGACCTTCTTCAAGCCGTCAGAGATGAGAAACTTCCGCAATTTTTTTGTAAGTCTGGATTTATTATGCATGCCTTGTAATGAGCTTTCTCCGATCGCCCGGTACTAACCCCCTTCTTCTCTGTTTCTCTTTTTTTTTTTATTTGCAGCTGAAATGGGCAAGTCCAAGGGCGGTGTTAATGCTGATAGCATGCAGGCCCTGATCGCCAGTCAGGTCGACGCTGCGAAGGGGCAAAGGAAGAACGAAAAGAAAGATTCAAAGGGTGACAGGAAGAATAAGTCACCCTTGGTTGATGAACGCGACCCCAAACGTCAAAAATCTGACAGTTCTTCCAGGAGTGACCCCAAGCAAACAACATTGAATGATGCCTTATCCAAGGCTTCAAAAGACAAGAAGTCTTCCAGCAACATCCCTCTACCCCCGACTCACACTCCTGGCGCCCTTGCCAACCTGATAGCTGCCGCCAGCCCTGCCCCTCAATCTTCTCGAGACACGGTTCCCGGGAGCGACTCCGGCGCTCTTCAGAGCGTCTTTGACCCCAAATTCAATGGTTTGAATTTTGTAGAAAGGAATTTCAACACTCAAATTCCGCATGATGTGGCCGCTAAGGGCGTCCGAGCCGCTGTGACCCTCGCCGTGAACCAAGCGCTCGCCGCTGCCAGCTGTGCCGCCGGTCTTCTTCCTCATCTGAAGAATATTGAATCTGACAAGGCCCGCGCCCAGCAAAAATTTGAGGATGCTAAGGTGGCGTATGCGCAATTGAAGACTGAGTCGGACACCGCCGCCAAGCGCGCTGACACTGCCAAAAACAAACTGAAGATGCTTTGGCCGGCGTCCGCCGTCAACTGCAGGGGGCGACTGAGGATCTTGCCAAGGAGAGGGCTGCCAAGGGGATTCTTGAAACCAAACTTCACACTGCTGAAGAAGAAATAAACAAGTTGAAGGCTGAGTTGCAAAAAACTAACGAGACACTCTTAGTGAAGAGTTCTCGCCAATACGTTTTGGGTCATCTCAGCGCCAAAGAGCAACTTCGGATTCTTTATCCGAAACTTGATTTGTCTACGTTTGGTTTCATGAAGAAGATCGTGGATGGCAAGATTGTGGGCGATTGATGAAAGATTTTTTTACCACTCTACGTTTGAATCTCTCAAGACTCAACTGTAGTATAGTAAAGGGTTTTGTCGTATCCACAAGGAGGTGTAATACTTATGCCGTTCAATAGCTAACAGACTCAAATGATGGTTAACAGAGATATTAGGGGTTTGTTTAAGAACATGAAAATATAAAGAAAGCAGGTAAAGTAGTTGGATTCACCAAGGTAGATAGTTTTGCTGGGATTAGAGTTTCGTTGTTTGACCTCTATGTATTCTATTGATTCACATACAAATATCGTTCTATGCAATTGATTCCTCCCACCATTTCTTATCTTACTACCCAGTCCCCCGGTGTAGAAGATTATCAACTCCCTATATTAACCTTCAATCCCTTGATCGATTAACAATAATGAGTAGCATTAAGCATAGATGTTTGAATAGACTAATGATCTAACCCTATCCCTAGACCTTAGAATCATTAGATGATTTTACCTAATTCAGATTTAAATAGTTAGTTCCCACCATCCTATTAAATCTAAATTCATGTTCTAGGTGATCAATCCAAAACAAGCATGAAGCAAAAGGTAAAAATCATTGAATCATGGAAAAGAAACATATGATTAACTCTAGTTCAGACTCAAGAACGTGTGAGTTCCCTACACAAGTTTGAATCAATCAAAATACCCAAGGGGATCAAACCTAAGATGTAGCATGAAGCAAAAGAGAAAACCATTGATTCTTTAGCATAGAAACATGAAATTTGCATGAAAGGAAATCAAATAGATCACATGAGTATCAAAACAACTAGTTCTAATCCCAACAAATGAGAAATTAGCTATCCATTTCCATGGATAGCTTTACAATCATAAAAGAGAAGAAGAACGATGAAAAACCGAATACGTGACGGTTCCTCGGAGATGAAATCGGCTCCAAAGCCTTCTCCCAAGTCTCCTATACCTCCCTTGATACTATCCTTCGAGTTATCTCTTTCCCTAAGTGGTGGGTTTCCGTTATGATCCAAGAAGTTCTTCTTTCTGATGGGATTTTGGTCTTTTTATATAAAATCCGTGTACAGGGTGCTGAGCATGTTTTCTGGGCGCTCAGCACCCTGCTTCCTTCACTGATGGGTTTTGCCACCGCCCTAATCATGCTGAGCGCACTTTTCATGTGCTGAGCGCATTTTGCACAGATTACCCTATCTATTGAAAAGGTGTTGAGCGCCTTTAAAGTGTGCTGGGCGCCCTTTTGACAGAACTTCCATTTTCCTCTTCTGTGGCAATGGTGCTGAGCGCTCTTCAAGGGTGCTGAGCGCCTTTTTAACAGAAGCCTTCAAAACTATCCACTTCTCTATCAACTCTTGTATTTCTTCCATATCACCTTCCTACACCAACAATTGAGATTGGAATCATATATAAAACATCTTCTAAATCAAAACTCTCATTTCTATAAATTCTAATCAAAATGGGGTCAATTTGCAAGATAATTTCCATAAATCACATAGATAAGTGCCTTAATAACAATGGAAAACTACGTAAAATTGGCACTTATCAACTCCCCCCAACTTAGCACTTTGTTTGTCCTCAAACAAAAGGTAATGACTTAAATCAAACAAGCATGACTTAAACTTTTTCAAAGCTCAATTTGCAAGATCTCACAAAGATTGAATCAATGATCCAAAACAGAAACATGATGCCCACAAGAGAATGCATGACATTAATACAACTACTTATGCAACCTGAAACTCAATAGGCATGCAGTCAATTACTCTTGATCAGGGAACCACTCAATCGAGTCAGGATATAGCATGTAAATCAGGCAAGGTCTGTGTTTCGCTCATGTACATCACTGAATCACATAAGTCAAGATTGTTACTTGTCTCCTCAATCATCAAAACTACATGTGAAATCAAGGATCACTAAGGTCTTTACAGGGTTGTAATGAGGCTAGGCTTCAAAGAGTTTTGTTTTTCAGGATATGCAAAGAAACTCAACAAGGCAAGAGAGAAATCACACTTTACATTCATGATATTCACTCCCCTCAACTTGCTTTAAACCAACTCCCATTCACCATGTTCAATTCAACTCAACCCTTTGTTTTCTCATCAATCTCTTCTTTATTCTCTTTTTGTTCTTGTTGCATTTTTTTTTCTTTTTTTTCTTTCTTTCTATTTTTGCCCTTTTTTCTTTCTTTTCAAGCATACTCACATTTGAAAATATTTACAAATACATTGAATCTGAAATTGCACAAAAAATTCAGCTCAAGAGCCTTCTCCCCCCAACTTGCATACAACTCACACTAGTGAATGCTCTCTTAGCCTATCGAGCTTAGGAAAGTCGTTGTTTTTCTTTTAGGGATAGGGTTATAGTGAAGAACAATACACAAAACATTCAACATTCAGGCTCAAAGGGGTAACAAATGGACTTCTATTGAAATAGGAAGGCTATTTAGCTAAGTAGCTATATATACATAACAAAATATGCCTTGATCCTTTCCTATCAATTCCATGCAGCCAATGATATCAGAGACTCAAACAAAATCAACCATGCAAAGAAGTGATGCTCTCTCAACTCACAATGTATAGGAACACTCCCTCACAGGCTAAAAAGTTTCAAATAACCCTGATTTTCAAGTAATTTTCTTGTTATGCTTCAAGAATTCCAAGTGAATAATGCAATCATATCTAGTCATGACATCAATGAGTGCAAACACAACTTCTATCATAGAATCACTAAAATCAATTCATTTTAAGTACAGATCAAGGGATTCTCACAATAGTCATGCTAGTATTGAAAACAGTCAGAGAAACATGAAATCTAGGGCACAAGTGTTATCTATAGAAAAAAACTATACTATTAAAAAAGAAACTAAAAAAAAGGTAAAGTGGACTCCCTCATGATGTGAATGCTTTGAATCCAAGATCACTACTCAAATCCTTGATGTCTCACTCCCTCCTTGAGAAATGGACTGTCCTCAGGCCAAACTGTATGATTTTATTGTTAATCTGCCTTACAGTCACTTGAAACATGTTAGAATACAAGAGAGAAATGAGAAAATAAAAGTGTTATAATAGTAAAAACTCAAGTTCATATGAAAATAGACTTCAAGATCTTTCCAAAGAGTGGTCATTTGCTTAAATCCGATAAGAAATGAAGAAGTTATGTACATTTGAAGTAAAGCATGTATTGTTGTTTCAGGGGTAGCGCTGAGCGCCCAAACCTAGCGCTGAGCGCTAAAATGGCAGTGAATCCATTATGCTTTGCAAAATTCAGGGCGCTAAGCACCCCAAATAACACGCTAAGCGTGTTTTGGACAGAAATAAGACCTGCATAATGGTGTTGCAGTTGAAAACTCAGGTTTTTCATAAGTGCTATATCCAATTCTTGTTCTAGACTAAGTTTTCACTCCTCACCTTCACTAGTACCCTCTAAACACTCATTTAAACTTGCTCAAATCTTTTTCAAACCAATTTTTCAATCACAAATCCAAAATCAAAAGATCAAATTAACAATTTTCACAAGAACTCAAAACTCTCTTAAATCACAAGTGTGTAGGTCAAATTTTGAGTTTTGAATTTTCAGAGCATGCCAATTGATTCTTTCACATCCATTCATCATATGAAACATGTCTAAGCCTTAAAAATCAACACTCAAGCTCAGTTCATCAGTGATTTACAATCCAAGCTTCAAAGTCAAGTTTCATGCATTTCCACAACTCAATAGGCCAAATTTTGATTTAAACAATTTTAACACATGCCGTTTGGTTCAAACACATTTATATACCCTATGAAACTTGTGCATAACTTAAGATTAGAAATTGAAGCACATTTCCCACAAAAGTCACTCTAAGCTCCATTTAGGGTCAAATTTCACTTATTTCACAACTCAATACCTTATATTTTGAACTTCTTACATTTCCTTCATGCTAGGCCTCAAAACCATATATTAACATTATTTAAAACTTGTTGAGAGCTTTTAGATACACAATTGAAGCGCATGACATCATAACTCACTCCATGGACATGACAAGCACAAATAGACCTTCATTTTTGCAATTCCATCACACCATCAAGAAGTTCACTAAAACTTATCCTAAAACTTGAAAAACGACATTCAAAACACATTATGAGATGGTTCACAAGCAATAGGAAGAAACTTTGCACAGTTTATGAAGAAAATACCATAGTGGGACTTGTTTTTCACTTAAGACCACACAACCACATACCTCAGATTTTACAATTCATACAAACCTTGCATACCATCAATCCATATGCATGATAAACACTTAGTTGAACCTGTAGCAACCCCCAAACTCAAATTTTGAACAGAAATTTCACATGATCCAAATTCCATTCAAATTTCATGCATTTTCACAAGTCACCTCCTCAAATTCAAAGTTTATCATTTTCGTTGCTTCCAAAGCTTATGAACACACTCAATATATCTATCAAAACTTGTGAAGCACGTTAAAGCACACAATGAATCAAAGCTTCACAAAATCACATTACCACTTACTAAAACACATAAAAACATGAATATAACAAAAGCAATAAAAACACTAGGTTGCCTCCCAGGAAGCGCTTTGTTGGAACATGTTGCCATGCATTTTGTCAAAACAACCGATTGTCGAAGCAGATGCCGTGGCATCTGACCTCGTGAAGCTAGGGCATCAGTCCTCAGCTTGTGTTTATGTTGTGGGCCCTCTGAAGATTTACTGAAGATATGTTTTTGAGTTACTTGAGGAGCAAGTAGCTATCCAGAAGGGTTTTAATTGTGGGGTTGTTATTTGTTGAAACAATCTTTGCTAAAAGATTGGTTTCTATCGTTACTTGTGCAATAAGAAACCGAATCTATCAAGATTGTGTTTTTGAATTGCTGTTACTGATATTTGTTTCTTCAGCCCGTGCCAACCCTAAAGCCCATGCTACCGCTGCTGAAGTCTATAAAAGGATGAAGACCTAAAACGTGAAGAGGACCGAAGCTGATAGAGAGAGATCGAGTGTTTTAGGATTTGTTATTGTGCTTCGTTCTTGTTATTTGTGAATCTTCTTTGCTCACTGATTCTATAAAGCAAAGAAGGGTTCTGTGTTGTTTGATTACATTCAAACTCTGATTGTTCATTGTGTTTACCAATCACTGTGGCAGTGATTGAGAGGAAGTGAGAGGGGCTCTCATACTTAGGTTGAGATTCTAAGTAGAAATACACTGGGTAGATTAGGAAGTGAACTATGAACTGAGGTGTTCATGAGTGTCTGTAATTCCTGAATCTTGAGATAGTGGATTTCCTTTCTTTGGGTGCAAACCCTCCAGACTTGTCGAACCTCTTGTCCCAGCATCGTGCAGGACAATCGTGTCAGAGGGAACCTGAATTTACAATTGGCATCAGAGCAGGCACCCTGTTCTGGTTGGGTGAGCTCCAGGGAGTTTTTATTCAAGTTCTCATGGATAACAAGGAGGGAGGATCAGTTAATAGGCCACCCATTCTGGATGGTACTAACTATGACTACTGGAAGGTTCGCATGGCAGCCTTTCTCAAGTCAATTGACAACAAGACTTGGAAAGCTATTGTCAAGGGTTGGAAGCACCCCACTAAGGCTGAGGTTGAAGGCACCTCTACTACTGTTGTGGAAAAACCTGAAGAAGAATGGACCAGTGTTGAAGATGAAGCTGCTCTTGGAAATTCAAAGGCTCTAAATGCTATCTTTAATGGAGTTGACAAAAATATGTTTAGGCTGATCAATACGTGTACTGTGGCAAAGGATGCTTGGGAAATTCTGAAAACTGCACATGAAGGAACTACTCGAGTAAGGATGTCAAGGCTTCAGATGCTTACTACTCAGTTTGAAAATTTGATGATGACTGAAGAAGAGACTATTTCAGAATTCCACATGCGTGTCCGTGACTTGTCTAATGCTTCATTTGCTTTGGGAGAGCCTATGTCAGATGAGAAGCTTGTAAGGAAGATCTTGAGATCTCTTCCTCAGAAGTTTGCTATGAAAGTCACTGCAATTGAGGAGGCTCAAGACATTGAGAACATGAAGGTTGATGAACTTATTGGCTCTTTGCAGACATTTGAGTTGAAACTGAGTGGAAAATCTGAGAAGAAGAATAAGAGTATTGCTTTTGTGTCAAACACTGATGAAGGTGATAATGAAGATTGTGAGGGTGAAAATCTGACTGAGGCTCTGACCATGCTAGCAAGAAAATTCAACAGAGCATTGAGAAAGATTGATAAAAGAACCAGGCCTAATGTCCAGGACATGAAGTTCGATAACAAACCCAAATTTACTAATTCACAGAGGAAGACCAAAGAAGAAGAAAAATCTGGTCAGAATAAAGGAGTGCAGTGTCATGAATGTGAAGGATATGGTCACATCAGATCTGAATGCGCCACTTATCTAAAGAAGCAGAAGAAAGGTATGATGGTAACTTGGTCAGATGAAGACACTGAAGATGAGGAGGAGATATCTGCAAACAAAGTCAATGCTTTCTCTGGAACCGTCTATGAGTCTGATACAAGTGATGAGGACATTACAGATGAGGAACTGGCTGAGACTTACAAGCTGCTACACATCAAGTGGGAAGAAGCATGTAAACTTGTGAGAGAAAAGCAAAGTGAGATAGAACAACTTGTCTCTCAGAATGAAAGGCTGAAAGAGCTCAGCACAAAGCTGAAGGAAGATCTGGAGGAATGGCAAAGTAAGTTTAATAATGCTGATGTTATGGAAAAGGCTAATCTAGTGTTGATTAATGCAGGACTTCAAGAGGAAGTGGCAACTCTGACAAGAAAGCTTGAAGCTACTCACAAATCTGTTAGAATGTAGAACAGTGGTTCTGATATGCTTGATGAAATTCTGAAGGAAACTAGCAAGCAAGGAGGGAGTTTGAAGGGAATTGGCTTTGACTATAGAACTGCAAACAAAGAAAATCAGAAAGGTTCAAAGAAATTTGTGTCTGCTGCGAAACAAACTGAATTCAAGAAGCCTAGAAATTATCAGTTGTCAGATTCATTGCCCAGACATGTACCTCTGCATGTGAAACCCCGGCTTAAGCTTGATAAAACTGTACCTTGGAAGTGCCACTACTGTGGTAAGAATGGTCATATAAAGCCCTACTGTTACAGGTTATATGGTTATCCTCAGATGCACGATAAAAAGCCTGTTCAGATGAGGAAGCAATGGAAGCCCAAGGGTGAAGTCAGATGTCAGGTAGCCTACACGTCTTTCAGAGCATCATCAAAGGAAGATTGGTATTTTGATAGTGGTTGTTCAAAGCACATGACAGGAAACAAGAACTTCTTGCAAGACATCAGAAGTCACTCCACCAACTATGTTACTTTTGGAGATGGAGCTAAAGGAAATATCAAGGGAGTAGGAAATCTTGTTAGCACAGAATCTCCAAACTTGAACAATGTGTTACTTGTAAATGGTTTAACAGCCAACTTAATCAGCATAAGTCAACTGTGTGATCAAGGATATGATGTGAAGTTCAATAAGATAGAATGTGTTGTGACCACTGATGATGAGAGAGTTGTGATGAGAGGAGTCAGATCAAAAGACAACTGTTATATGTGGACATCAGAAGATAAAGCTCATGTTTCCAGATGTTTGTTAACTAAAGAAGATGAGGTGAATGTATGGCATCAAAGACTAGGACATCTCAACTACAGGAGCATGCAAAAGATTCTTGCAGATGAAGCAATAAGGGGATTGCCCAATTTGAGCTTGGGAGAAGGAAAGCTATGTGGAAAATGTCAGATTGGTAAGCAAACCAAGGTGCCACACAAGATGCTCCAGCATCAGACCACGACAAAGGTTCTGGAATTGCTTCACATGGATCTCATGGGTCCCATGCAGGTTGAAAGCTTGGGAGGAAAAAGGTATGTGTTTGTCTGTGTAGATGACTTTTCAAGGTATACATGGGTTGAGTTTATGAGAGAAAAATCAGAGACTTTTGAAATATTCAAGAATCTATGTATGAGACTTCAGAATGAGAAGGACTGTGTGATTGTGAGAATCAGAAGTGATCATGGAAGGGAGTTTGAAAATTCAAAATTCTTGGAGTTCTGTGGAACAGAAGGTATTAGCCATGAATTTTCTGCCCCCATCACTCCACAGCAGAATGGGATAGTTGAAAGGAAAAATAGAACTCTCCAGGAATCAGCTAGAGTAATGTTACATGCTAAGAAGATTCCACACCAGTTCTGGGCTGAAGCTATGAGTACTGCCTGTTACATACATAATAGAGTCACCATCAGGGCAGGGACATCCTCCACACAGTATGAGCTATGGAAAGGTAGAAAACCGTCTGTAAAATACTTTCACATATTTGGAAGTAAATGTTATATCCTTGCAGATCGTGATCCTAAGAGGAAGCTTGATCCTAGAAGTGATGAAGGAATTTTCATGGGGTATTCTATGAACAGCAAAGCCTATAGAGTTTTTAACTCTCGCACAAGGACCATGATGGAATCTGTGAATGTGACTGTGAATGATGAACCAAGCAAGAAGGAAGAAGCAGTTTTGAATGAAGATGATGATGATGCAGATGTTCCAGCCGATGCTCCAGCAACCGCCCTCGACAACGAGTCAGAAACAAGTGCTGATGAAAAGGAAGACAAAGATATCACATCAACCAAAGCTCCATCAATTAGGGTTCAGAAGAATCATCCTCAAGAAAACATTATTGGTAATCTTCAAGAAGGGGTGACTACCAGATCCAGGAGTATGATTGCTCACAGTTGTTTCATCTCTAAGATAGAACCCAAGAATGTCAATGAAGCTCTCACTGATGAATACTGGATAAATGCTATGCAAGAGGAGCTAGAGCAGTTCAGGAGAAATGAAGTGTGGGAGTTAGTGCCTAGACCTGAAGGAGTAAACATCATTGGCACTAAGTGGATCTTCAAGAACAAGTCAGATGAAACTGGAACAGTCACAAGGAATAAAGCAAGGCTTGTTGCTCAATGATATACTCAGATTGAAGGAGTTGATTTTGATGAGACCTTTGCTCCAGTAGCTAGACTGGAATCTATAAGACTCTTGTTAGGTGTTGCTTGTCTCTTGAAGTTCAGACTTTATCAGATGGATGTGAAGAGTGCTTTTCTGAATGGCTATTTGAATGAAGAAGTCTATGTTGAACAACCTAAAGGATTTACAGATCCGCATCATCCAGATCATGTGTACAAGTTGAGGAAGGCCTTGTATGGTTTGAAGCAAGCACCTAGGGCTTGGTATGAAAGGTTAACTGACTTTCTTGTAAGCAATGGTTACAGCAAGGGTGGAATTGATAAAACTCTGTTTGTGAAGAATGACAAAGGTAAGCTCATGATAGCACAGATTTATGTGGATGACATTGTCTTTGGAGGAATGTCGAACTCAATGGTGGAGCATTTTGTCCGACAAATGAAATCTGAATTTGAGATGAGCCTAGTTGGTGAATTGAATTATTTTCTAGGACTACAAGTCACACAAATGGAGGATTCTATGTTCATATCACAGAGCAAGTATGCTAAAGGGTTAGTCAAGAAGTTTGGGCTTGAAAAGGCTGGTCACAAGAGAACTCCTGCTGCTACACACATCAAACTCTCCAAGGATGAACAGGGGGAAGATGTAGATCAAAGTCTCTATAGAAGCATGATTGGAAGCTTGTTGTATCTCACTGCTAGCAGACCAGATATCACCTTTGCAGTTGGTGTATGTGCAAGATATCAAGCAGCTCCTAAGGCTAGTCATCTGCTACAAGTCAAGAGAATTATCAAGTACATCAATGGCACGAGTGACTATGGTATTCTCTATACTCATGATACAAATTCTTCGTTAGTTGGTTTCTGTGATGCAGATTGGGCAGGTAGTGCAGATGATCGAAAAAGCACATCTGGTGGTTGTTTCTTCCTAGGGAATAATTTGATTTCATGGTTTAGCAAGAAGCAGAATTGTGTCTCATTGTCTACAGCTGAAGCGGAATATATTGCAGCAGGAAGTAGTTGTACTCAACTCATGTGGATGAAGCAAATGCTGAAGGAATATGATGTTGAACAGGATGTCATGACATTGTACTGTGACAATCTCAGTGCAATTAATATTTCAAAGAATCCTATACAGCATAGCAGGACCAAGCATATTGACATTAGACATCATTTTATTAGAGACTTGGTGGAGGAGAAAATTGTTAATTTGGATCATGTGACAACTGACAAGCAGTTGGCTGATATTTTCACAAAACCCCTTGATGCTATCACTTTTGAAAAATTAAGAGGAAGTCTAGGGATTTGTCTTTCTGATGCATAGCAATTAGCGTGCCCTAGTGTGTCAACGGCTAGTTTATTCTTGGTCATCATTAACAGCCGTTGTGACATCAGCAGAGAGAAAGTTACTTCATGGTTCACATATCCTATAACTACCTCCAACGGGAAAATTGTGTTCTCTCAACCGCTTGTGCATCTATCTTCTTCAAGACTCATCATCTCTCATTTGCAAATCTGTTTCATTGTTCTGTACTTTGTTTGTATTTCCTCTCGATTCGTCATGTCTCAAAGTTCAGGAAAGAAGGAATCTGTCAAGGCCAAGATTGAAAGAACTGCTAAAGGAGTCAAGTGTATGGGTTTGAAGAGTGATCCTTCTCAACCGTCTTCTGTGTCCAAGAAAGCCTCCAAGAAGATGCGATCAAGAAACCCAACATGTAAGGTCTACAAATCACAGGTCAAGAACAGCAAAGCCCCAAATGTTTCTATCCTTGAGGATGTTCCTGACGAAGAAGAAATCAATGATGAAGATTCTCCAGTGAAATCGCCTCCTGATGTTGTGCCTGATGTTGTGGCTGATGTTGAGGCAACTGGGTCTAAGGAAAGTTCTGCTCAAGAAACTCCTGGAAAGGATTCCACTTCTCATGAAAATTCAGGCGATGCTACCACGCCTAATATCTCTGTTTCATCCTCTTCGAAGGATGCTGATCCAGCCTCTGTTCAGGACATCTCTGATGATGCTTCTGATGATGTTCCTCTGACTGAGACTTTTGCTGATAGTGTTGCTGCGAGAATGAAGAAGAAAAGAAGGATTTCTTCTCCTGAAATCACACCTACTCCATCAAAGAAATCCAGACAGGCCAGTGTGAAGAGTAAGGAAAAGCAAAAGGAAGCAAAGGCTCCCACTGAGAAGAAGCAGAGGAAGATTCCAGTTGAAGTTGAAGACTCTGAGTCAGATGTTGAAGTCGGTGTTCAGGACATTCGATCTTCTGATAAAAAGAAGTTTTCTGGTAAGCGTGTTCCTCAGAATGTTCCTGCTGTCCCTATTGATAGAGTGTCTTTCCACTTAGAAGAGAATGTTCAGAAGTGGAAGTTTGTTTGCAAGAGGAGAATGGCCAAGGAAAGGGATGTTGGTTCTGATGTTCTTGAATGCAGAGATGTTATTGCACTTATTGAGAAAGCAGGTCTGATGAAGACTATTCAGAATGTTGGAAGGTGCTATGAGAAGCTTGTGAGAGAGTTCCTGGTGAATCTCTCTGTTGATGTGGGACTTCCTGATAGTGCAGAGTTCAGAAAAGTCTATGTACGGGCTGAATGTGTATTGTTTTCACCTGCTGTGATCAATCAAGCACTTGGAAGAAGTGCTATTGAATTTGTTGATGAAGAAGTGTCCATGGATGATGTTGCCAAGGAGCTTACTGCCGGTCATGTGAAGAAGTGGCCCAGCAAGAAGTTGTTGTCTACTGGAAATCTGAGTGTGAAGTATGCTATTCTTAACCGGATTGGTGCTGTGAATTGGGTTCCTACTCAACATACTTCTGGTGTTTCTGCAACGCTTGCCAAATTGATCTATATGATTGGCAAGTCTATGGCTTTTGACTTTGGAACTTTTGTGCTTGAGCAGACATTGAAGCATGCTGATACTTGTGCTGTGAAGCTGCCTGTTTCATTTCCTTCACTTCTTACTGAGATAATCTTAAAGCAACATCCTCAGATTCTGAGGGCAGATGATGTGGCTATGTCTCGTGGAGTTCCAATCACTTTGGATCACCGTTTGTTTATGGAGCCACATGTTCTAGACATTGCCTTACCAACCAGCAGAACATCTGCTCCTCCTGTGACTGAATCTGACGCTAAGGCCATCATTGCTGAATTACTGGAGGTTTCCAAGGCTTTGCAGGAGACAATCAGGGTGAGCACTGCCAGGAAGCTCAAAGTTGATGCGTTGCTACTCAAGCTACAAGAAGAAGAACGTCAAGATGGTGAACAAAGTGCTGCTGCTCCGAATGTGAGTAATGAAGAGGAGGAAGGATCTGAAGAGTGAGCAGAGGAAAGTGCAGAAAGATCAGGAAAGGACTCCAGTTCTGAAGACTAGTTTGTTTTGTTTCTGCTGTATTCGTGCACCCTTTGCAAAGTTGTGCTAAAAAGGGGGAGTAGTATGCATGTGTTTTATGTTCAGATGTTTAAGTGAAGATCTATGTTTCAGATGGTTTCAGCTGTTTTGAAGTTTCAGAAGTGTGTGAACAGTGTTTTCAGATGTTTCAGTTGGTTTCAGCTGTTTTCAAGTTTCAGAAGTTTGAGAACAGTGTTTTCAGATGTTTTCAGCTGTTTTGAGGTTTCAGAAGTTTGTGAGGAGTTTTCAGATGTTTGAGTTTTCAGAAGTTTGTGAAGACCTATGTTTCTACTGTGGAGTTCTGTCTCTGCTATGTGTGTTCTGATAGTGCTAGCATTGGTCTGTTTAATTTTGAAGACAAGTTCAAGACAATGGCTATGTTTGATTCTGAACCGTTACTTCTGATACGTTACTTCTGATAGTAGTGCTTCTGATCATGTGCTGCCAGCTTCTGATGGTAGTATTTCTGATACGATGATGTTCAAGCTAATCTATTTTGGTGTCATCATGTGCTAATGCTGATTGTACCTTTGGTTTTGTGTTTGTGCTGCTAAGTGGTTTGTTCCGACTATGTCTTCTGAAGTATGGTAGTTGGTTGTGTAGATGCATCAGTTTGAGGGGGAGCTCTGACTAAGGGGGAGAATTGTCTCTCTAGTTTTTATCCTCTCTGATTGTGAGTTGTTTCAGACAAAATTTGACAAAGGGGGAGATTGTTGGAACATGTTGCCATGCATTTTGTCAAAACAACCGATTGTCGAAGCAGATGCCGTGGCATCTGACCTCGTGAAGCTAGGGCATCAGTCCTCATCTTGTGTTTATGTTGTGGGCCCTCTGAAGATTTACTGAAGATATGTTTTTGAGTTACTTGAGGAGCAAGTAGCTATCTAGAAGGGTTTTAATTGTGGGGTTGTTATTTGTTGAAACAATCTTTGCTAAAAGATTGGTTTCTATCGTTACTTGTGCAATAAGAAACCGAATCTATCAAGATTGTGTTTTTGAATTGCTGTTACTGATATCTGTTTCTTCAGCCCGTGCCAACCCTAAAGCCCATGCTACCGCTGCTGAAGTCTATAAAAGGATGAAGACCTAAAACGTGAAGAGGACCGAAGCTGATAGAGAGAGATCGAGTGTTTTAGGATTTGTTATTGTGCTTCGTTCTTGTTATTTGTGAATCCTCTTTGCTCACTGATTCTATAAAGCAAAGAAGGGTTCTGTGTTGTTTGATTACATTCAAACTCTGATTGTTCATTGTGTTTACCAATCACTGTGGTAGTGATTGAGAGGAAGTGAGAGGGGCTCTCATACTTAGGTTGACATTCTAAGTAGAAATACACTGGGTAGATTAGGAAGTGAACTATGAACTGAGGTGTTCATGAGTGTCTGTAATTCCTGAATCTTGAGATAGTGGATTTCCTTTCTTTGGGTGCAAACCCTCCAGACTTGTCGAACCTCTTGTCCCAGCATCGTGCAAGACAATCGTGTCAGAGGGAACCTGAATTTACACGCTTGTTTAACGTCATTAGCTTGACGCAAGCACTATCATGGTGACCACAAACAAGGATTATAGTATAACCCCTTCCTTTTTTTAGGCCTTTTGACTTGGATTTCACCTAGTTTTCTAACAAAGTTTTTCCAAGCCATCAGAAACTCATTCTTTTTCTTTCTTTTCTCAATCAAACCCAATTCACCTACATTCAACTCACATTCCAAGGTATTTACATGCATATGAATGAATGCAAATTTAAAGTTCTTTGAAGAATTTGATGGAACTTGTTCATCAAACCTATCACCAAATACAGAGTCAATATGCTCAACATTAATAATTTCATCATTGCATTGGTGATGTGATATGCTATCAAAATCTTCAACGCTTACCTCATCCTCATCATGTTTTACCTGTGGAGGGCTTGAAGGAATCGGTAAATGGTGAAGGGTTGGATCTCTTTCTTCTTTTTTTGATTTTTCTTCTTCTTCCTCACTTTCTTCCACTTGTGCTTCAACCATTGCTCTTCCATGTTCAGCTACCATGTTAGCTAGCTTTCCCAATTGATCCTCCAAGTTCTTGATGGAAGTCTCAGTATTCCTTTGATGAATCATTGACAATTGCATGAATTGCACCAAGGTATCCTCAAGCTTTGAAATCCTATCCTCTTCAAGGGCATAGTATGTTTGAGATGATTGAAACATTTTGAAAGTAGTGATTCAGAAGCTTCTTGTTGTTTCTCCTCTTGAACTAGCTAACTAACACAAGAGATTAGTAACAACAAGGAAAGTTAAACTGAAAACAAAAACTATACACTATATTCACAATCATTCAAGAATGAAAACTATTGCAATGCAATTAGTATTGGCACACCTCCCCGGCAACGGCGCCATTTTGATGAAAGATTTTTTTACCACTCTACGTTTGAATCTCTCAAGACTCAACTGTAGTATAGTAAAGGGTTTTGTCGTATCCACAAGGAGGTGTAATACTTATGCCGTTCAATAGCTAACAGACTCAAATGATGGTTAACAGAGATATTAGGGGTTTGTTTAAGAACATGAAAATATAAAGAAAGCAGGTAAAGTAGTTGGATTCACCAAGGTAGATAGTTTTGCTGGGATTAGAGTTTCGTTGTTTGACCTCTATGTATTCTATTGATTCACATACAAATATAGTTCTATGCAATTGATTCCTCCCACCATTTCTTATCTTACTACCCAGTCCCCCGGTGTAGAAGATTATCAACTCCCTATATTAACCTTCAATCCCTTGATCGATTAACAATAATGAGTAGCATTAAGCATAGATGTTTGAATAGACTAATGATCTAACCCTATCCCTAGACCTTAGAATCATTAGATGATTTTACCTAATTCAGATTTAAATAGTTAGTTCCCACCATCCTATTAAATCTAAATTCATGTTCTAGGTGATCAATCCTAAACAAGCATGAAGCACAAGGTAAAAATCATTGAATCATGGAAAAGAAACATATGATTAACTCTAGTTCAGACTCAAGAACGTGTGAGTTCCCTAAACAAGTTTGAATCAATCAAAATACCCAAGGGGATCAAACCTAAGATGTAGCATGAAGCAAAAGAGAAAACCATTGATTCTTTAGCATAGAAACATGAAATTTGCATGAAAGGAAATCAAATAGATCACATGAGTATCAAAACAACTAGTTCTAATCCCAACAAATGAGAAATTAGCTATCCATTTCCATGGATAGCTTTACAATCATAAAAGAGAAGAAGAACGATGAAAAACCGAATACGTGACGGTTCCCCAGCGATGAAATCGGCTCCAAAGCCTTCTCCCAAGTCTCCTATACCTCCCTTGATACTATCCTTCGAGTTCTCTCTTTCCCTAAGTGGTGGGTTTCCGTTATGATCCAAGAAGTTCTTCTTTCTGATGGGATTTTGGTCTTTTTATATAAAATCTGTGTACAGGGTGCTGAGCATGTTTTCTGGGCGCTCAGCACCCTGATTCCTTCACTGATGGGTTTTGCCACCGCCCTAATCATGTTGAGCGCACTTTTCATGTGCTGAGCGCATTTTGCACAGATTACCCTATCTATTGAAAAGGTGCTGAGCGCCTTTAAAGTGTGCTGGGCGCCCTTTTGACAGAACTTCCATTTTCCTCTTCTGTGGCAATGGTGCTGAGCGCTCTTCAAGGGTGCTGAGCGCCTCTTTGACAGAAGCCTTCAAAACTATCCACTTCTCTATCAACTCTTGTATTTCTTCCTAATCACCTTCCTACACCAACAATTGAGATTGGAATCATATATAAAACATCTTCTAAATCAAAACTCTCATTTCTATAAATTCTAATCAAAATGGGGTCAATTTGCAAGATAATTTCCATAAATCACATAGATAAGTGCCTTAATAACAATGGAAAACTACGTAAAATTGGCACTTATCAGCGATCCTGATCCTGACGTGAGCAATCTTCCTTTTATGCAAGAGTCCGACGATGAAGGTGAGGGCGAGGATGCGGAGAAGGTTGCTGCCAGTGAAACAACTCAGGGCGAGGGCGTGAAAAAGACTGATCCTACTGCTAGTGCAAATAATCAAGAATAGGATTTTAAGAATATTTTTCAAGTTTGTAAAACTTTTGTTGCTTTTGTTTGAACTTCGGGCTCTGCCCTTTATGTTGTAATGACGCATGACATTTGGGCGTTCGTTCCCTTTTTTATTTCAGTCATATTTTGCTCAATAATTTTAATTTCGTTATAGCGTGTTTGCTGAGTCTTTACGCGCCTTTTGGCGAGGTGTTTGGCTTGGTATGAGAACCAAGGCTTAGGCACATTTTACTGGCCTTAGTCGTTTTACGGACGGGGCTTGGTTTCTAGTGGCCACTAGAATTGTCAAGGCTATGTTTGCTCAGTGATGACACTTTCTGATTGCGAAAGCTTTTTGTCATTTTGGATCATCACCATAAGAAATTTGTTTAACAATGTTTATGAGTTAGATCTCGCCAATTGTGACAAATATCAAACTTTAAAACATTTTTCATTTCTGTTAACAAAAACTAGGGTTCATAGACCCGTACATGAGAGTTTTCCTCCCTTCTTTTTACTGGTCGCCTCATTAAAAACCTTTTTCAAGGAAAAAAGAGTGCGACCTTCTTTTCTTAACTATAGTATTGCCTCAAACTAGAGGCGTTCCATGTGCGGCGCACTGCCACACCATCCAATTGCTCTAACTTGTACGCCCATGCGCCTACTTCAGCTTTAATCCTAAAAGGACCTTCCCAGTTGGGTGTTAACTTGTTCTTTCCTGAAGTTAGCGTCCTTTCGCGCAACATCAAGTCTCCCGCCTTCATTTTTCGAGGGACGACCTTAGTTGCATACTTTCGGGCGACCCTAATCTTTCCAGCTTCATTACGCAAGTGCGCCTCTCTTTGTAATTCTGGGAGCATAATCAAGTTTGCAATTAAGTTATCATTGTTTTCTTCCTCATTTCTGTTTGTAACCCTCCAGCTTTGGTTTTCTACCTCAACGGGTAACATGGCATCTGAACCATAGGTTAGCCTAAACGGTGTTTCTCCAGTGCTGGTTTGTACCGTGGTATTGTACGCCCATAAAACACCGGGCAACTCCTCCGCCCACCAGCCTTTCGCCTCATCAAGCTTCTTTTTCAACCCATTTAATATGATCTTGTTTGCCGCCTCAGCCTGACCATTCGTTTGAGGGTGTTCCACTGAAGTGAATCGCATGTCAATCTCAAGGTCAGCACAAAAGTCCCTTGTTAATGTGCTGGTAAATTGAGTACCATTGTCCATAACCAGTGCCATTGGAACTCCAAAACGGCACACAACACGCCTTCACAAGAAATTCCGTACCTTGGCTGCAGTAATTGTGGCCAGTGCCTCAGCTTCTATCCACTTGGTGAAATAATCCATTGTCACCACAATAAATTTTAGTTGAGCCTTTGCTTTTGGAAAGGGTCCCAAAATATCCGTTCCCCACATGGCGAAGGGCCATGGGGCGGTCATTGTTGTGAGTTGCTCTGGTGGTGCCCTGTGTATATCGGCAAAAACTTGACACTTCGAACACTTTTTCACATACTCCATGCAATCTTTCTTGACGGTTGGCCAATAGAATCCCGCCCTAAGGACTTTAACTGCCAGAGACCGCCCCCCAATGTGGCTTGAGCATACTCCTTCATGCACCTCAGCCATTATTTCTTGAGACTTAGTGGTGTCCACGCATTTAAGCATTGGAGACATAATTCCCCGCCTGTACAGCTGTCCACCCACCAAAGTATTAAAGCTAGCCTCGCGCCTTCTTTCCTTTGTGTTTTTGCTTTCATCTTGCGGTTGTTGACTTAAGAATTCAATGATTGGATCCATCCAAGATGGCTCTCCATTTCCTATAGCCTTCGCCACTTTGAACTCTACCATGTCTATACTTGGATGAGGCAAAACTTCTTGTATGACTGTTTGATAGTTTCTGAGGCGCCCAGTGCTAGCTAGTTTAGCCAATGCATCCGCACGCTCGTTTTGACTTCTTGGTATGTGCTCGATCCTTACATGTCCAATCGCCTGCATAAGCCTTTGAACAATTTCTAGGTACTTGGACAATTGCGGATCCTTCACCTGATATTCACCGCGTACTTGTTTCACTACCAACTGTGAGTCACCCTTTATATACAGTTTTTGCACTCCCAATTCAATGGCGAGTCTCAAACCTGCTATTAATGCTTCGTACTCAGACTGATTATTGCTCGCCCTGAACCCAAACTTTAGTGATTGCTCAATCAACATTTTGTCCGGGCTTTCGATCGACACGCCTGCCCCACTTCCTGATTCATTAGACGAGCCATCCACCGAAAGTACCCACTCTGCATTTTCTTTGTCACCCTCTGTGGGCGTTAACTCTGCCACAAAGTCAATCAGACTCTGGATCGTGACTTGTCCTCTCGGTTCGTAACTAATGTCATATTCCGACAGCTCGATCGACCAACTCACTAGTCGCCCTGACAAATCAGGCTTTTGTAAAACTTGCCTCAAGGGAATGTCTGTCTTGACTTTTATCTGGAAGCTCTGAAAGTATGGCCGAAGTCGTCTGGCTGTCTTTAGTATTGCTAGAGCCGCCTTTTCTATTTTTTGGTATCGCGCTTCCGCCCCTTGCAGCGTGTGACTGACAAAGTATATGATTTTATACTGCTTGTTTTCTTCTTGAAGCAAAACTGTGCTAACCGCCGCCTCGGTGACCGCCAAGTAGAGAATTAAAGGAATCCCGGGCGTTGGCTTAGCTAGCATAGGGGGTGAAGCTAATAACTCCTTAAGCTGCTGGAAGGCCTCCTCACACGCCCCTGTCCACTGAGAAGTTGTATTCTTTTTCAAACACGCAAAGAATGGCGCCGCCCTATCACCTGCTTTTGGCAAAAAGCGAGATAAGGCCGCCAACCGTCCTGTTAATCTCTGAACTTCACGAATGTTGGATGGGTTTTTCATGTTTACTATAGCTTTGCATTTGTCGGGATTAACCCCAATCCCCCTTGATGTGACCATGAATCCTAGAAACTTGCCACCTAAAATTCCAAAGGAGCATTTCTCTGGATTCAACCGCATATTATACTTCCGGATCTGTGCAAATGCTTCCGCCAAGTCTTCATGATGGGCGCCCCCCTTGACAGTCTTAACAATCATGTCATCAACATATACCTCCATGTTTCTTCCTACTTGATTTACAAAAACCTTGTCCATCAACCGCTGATAGGTCGCCCCCGCATTCTTCAAACCAAAAGGCATCGTCCTGTAGCAATAGTTCGCCTGACTTGTCATGAACGTCGTTTTCTCCTCATCAGGGCGATACATCATTATTTGGTTGTATCCGGAGTATGCATCCATTAAACTGAGCAGTTCATTACCAGACGCCCCATCTACCAACTTGTCCACACTTAGGAGCGGATAAGAATCCTTTGGACAAACTTTGTTTAGACTTGTGTAATCTGTACACATTCTCCATTTACCATTAGCCTTGCGCACCATAACAACATTTGCCAACCATGTTGGATATTGGACTTCTCTAATGAACTTTCCGTCGAGCAACTTTTGAGTTTCTATTTGTACTGCCTTGTCCTTTTCCTCGCCCATCCGCCTACGAGCTTGTACAACAGGTTTTGCTCCTGGCTGAATTGACAAATGATGAGATATAACGCTGGGATCAATGCCTGGAACGTCCTTAATTGTCCATGCGAATAAATCCAAATTATTTATTTTTGAGTAACTCAACCAATCGGTCCTCTTGTTCCTTTGACAAGGTACTTCCAATCTTCAAAGCACGCCTAGATAGGTGGACAGATTTGGTTTCTTCCGCCGGCTGAGGTCTCAACTCTTCCGAATCATCCCGAGGATCCAAATTGAAATTCTCATGTGGAAAAATTTTCGTGACGCGATGTGCCTCCTTGGCTGCCTTCTTGCCATAAAGTTCCAGACTTTGTGCATAACATGCTCGGGCGGCTTCTTGATCCACCCTTAAGATTCCCACCTTTCCATTGCAAGCCGGATACTTCACTGTCAAATGGACGGTTGAAATTATTGCACATATTTTGTTCAAAGTATCACGCCCTAGAAGCACATTATACGTCGCCTTACACGGGAGAACCAAATACTTTACTTGAAATTTCTTCACATATTCACCCTCACCAAAAGCAGTGTCCAACTCCACGTAGCCTCGGACCTTGGCCCGATCGCCTGTGAATCCTACCAGACACCCCATATATGGCTTTAAATCCGACTCCTTTAAGCCCAATCTTTCAAATGCGTCACCATATATGATGTCAGCAGAACTGCCTTGGTCGAGAAAAACTTTCTTGGTAACATATGAAATTTCCCCATGTTAGATTATTCATAATTTGAACAAAATGACCATTATCACAAGCATATTTAGAAGTGACTTGTTTATATTTAGATGTGACTTGTTTTTGTGAGCTGCAAATTTCATAATTGACATGATTTAACTCTAATTAGACCATTTGCAAAATCAAAATAATATCACCGACGTGGGACTAACTCTTTGTATAAACTGAAATGGAAGTCTGTTTATGTATTTCAAATGGAAAAGTATTCACTAATATCTTATTGCAAAGTGTAAAAGTAATCACTAGTTCTATATATATCTGAAATGATATGTTGCCACAGACCTGAAAGGAACCCCAATCTTTGCATGCTATGTACAACTTCTCAAGTTCAGTGTCTCTGGCAGTTCTACATAGTAAGCTTGGCAAATAAAAAACTTGAATGTTGGCAAAGGAGTATTGATTTCATCTAATTGAATTGGAGGTTCATGTTTTGGACGAATATACATTTCTGGTATTACCATATCATGTGTGCATGTCTTGGCCATTTCCATGACGCCAAGAACAGAATGAGTGGTCCCAAAGACAGTACTAACTTGTAAACGTGGAGTTAATGCAATTCTTATGCTTCCACAGGGTGAATAGCTAGTGAAAAAAGGAAATTGGGAAGACGGCAGTATTGTATTTTTGCGGAATAATTTCCACTAATGTAAAACAATTTAGAAAGGAAAAAGTATATCTTTTTACTAATTTTTTTTTTTACTTTTTTATGTACTATCTTTGTTGTGGATTACAGAATGATTTTGTTGTTTATGGTCTCATATAAACTTATGTTATAATATTATTTATGTTATACAGGTGAATGTGACTTAAAATGAATAATTGGAATGAAATAGTTGAGCTTGATACTGATGAAGATGAGCAAATTATGCAAGAAGCCTATTGTGTGAGTGCACTTATTGGTCAGTATGCAATTCATCATTTATGTAAAGAGCCATGTAGAGATTGTGATAAGACAGGTTATTCATGGGTGCGAGAAATTTTGCAAGGTCATCCTATTCGTTGCTATCAAATGTTTCGGATGGAAAAACACATATTCTATCAACTTTGCACATAATTAGTTGGGCATGGTCTAAAGCCCACTACTCGTACAGGGGTTGAGGAGATGGTTGAAATATTCTTAAGTATTGTTGGTCATGGGGTAGATAACAGAATGACTCAAGAAATGTTTCAACACTCAGGAGGAACTGTGAGTAGACATTTTCATAATGTACTAACCGCTTGTCTTAAGTTGTCAATGGCATACATTAGGCCACAAGATCATATGTTTCGAGATAGTCAGTCGAAACTTCAAAATGATCAACGTTATTGACCATTTTCCAAGAATGCTGACCACACAATCAATGCTATAGGAGCAATTGATGGTACACATATTTCATGTGTGGTTTCCCCTAGTGATCAAGCAAAATTTATTGGAAGAAAAGGATATCCCACCCAAAATATAATGGTTGTATGTGATTGGAACATGTGTTTTACTTTTGTGTTACCTGGATGGGAGGGTACTGCTCATGATGCTCGTGTTTTTGACCAAGCTGTCACAAATCCTAACATGAACTTCTCACATCCTCTCAGTGGTGAGTTATTTTGTATGGTTGTACTAATTTTCTCTTTTTTAAGAAAACCATCTAAACATTTTCTTATTTTCAGGTAAATATTACTTGGTAGATGCTGGGTACCCAACACCAAAGGGCTACCTTGGACCCTATAGATGTGAACGTTATCATCTTCCTGATTTTAGGCGTCAATCTGGATTTTCGAATCACAATGAGATATTCAACTATTATCACTCAAGCTTAAGGTGCACAATAGAAAAAACATTTGGTGTTTGGAAGAATAGGTTTGCAATTTTGCGGAAGATGCCTAAATACAAAATTGAAACACAAGTTCAACTAGTTTGTGCAACCATGACTATACATAATTGTTGACACAGATGATCATTGTAACACCCTCTAAACCCCGCGCAATTATTATAGCATAAATCAGAGTAAAATGCATAACACAGAGGGTGTCACACTCATTCTCCAAAACATTAATAAAAACACCTGTCATGCTCATAATAAATATATAAATTTCTAA
Source organism: Lotus japonicus (assembly GCF_012489685.1). Taxonomy (NCBI): domain Eukaryota; kingdom Viridiplantae; phylum Streptophyta; class Magnoliopsida; order Fabales; family Fabaceae; genus Lotus; species Lotus japonicus. Next base: position 67,705,892 of record NC_080046.1, on the reverse strand, counting down.
ATTTAATGTCATAACATCTTATGCATAGCACAACGGATTTATTTTTCAACTCCAAAATAAAACACAATCCAAAAATAAATAAGAGAGTGTTCAAAAAGTATCTCCTAACATCAAGTTACAAACTAAGCGTTTCCCCGGTGTTACATAATAGAGCATGACTCACATCACTAATTAAAAACATATCTAAAGACTAGCTCCTCTGACTACTCGCGAGAAGCTCCACTATCCTCAGTACCTAAGCGATGTCGCATAGAACATCATTCCAATAGAAGGGTGAGAACTCATATCATATGGATAAGCATAATAATAAATAATGTAAAAGCTTATCTATGTTACGTTCCACATACATTCTTCACACTCCACTAACAAATAATAAATTATGTAATTTAATATAATCAATCAATCTCACAATTATGACAATACTCCATAATTCATAGCATCAAGGAAGCAAATATTATTGTCTCCAATTACCACAACATCAAATCTCAAAAAATATCACAATTATCATTAATTAGCATCAACAACTCTCTAACACATATGACTCAAGTGAGACCCGTGCAAATGCCTTTGGTACCAAAGTTGTTATCCTTAGCGGTATCACCGCGTCCACTCCAGACAGATAACCACCAATAAAGCCCTCGCTCTAGGCTTCAAAACCACTCCAGTTTTGGGACAAGTCACTAGTCTCCACGAGAACTAGCAAACATTGCCTCTTGACAACTATGCAGTGCATTGTGCAAAACTCAACTAACATATGCATATTCAGACCATCTCCAAGTCTTAATTATTTTAGCATATTCATCACCTCATCACCAGTTGCACAAAACACATATTACATGGATACAACTTGCAATCACAACAACTTAGCATCTCAAACATAACATCAATTCAGAAATAACATCATATAATGAACTATTAAACATATGTAAATTAAATATAATTCATATATAACATGTTCTGTAACTATTATACAAAAACTAGATTCTTCCTAATTTTCCCCAAAAACTCGCCATCTCCCTGCACCATCCCCTCATGCGCGCACTACCGCGCACACCACTACCTACATGCGCCACCCCCCTCGTGCACAACTCTCAGCCTGGCCACGCGCCACTGACCCTTGTGCATCACCACACGCGCGCACCACATCTTTTTTCAAAAACAACATTTACACCTAAAATGACTCATTTTATTCAAAACGGTTATAAACTGTACAGCAACCTAGGTGAATTTTTAAATACCTCAAATACACTCAGAAAAATCCAATATTTTTATCATGGTTTCCTATACACGTTTTGTAAATCCCTGTAAATTTTCAAGTCTAAAATTTCGAAGTACAAAATTCAGGAAAAATCTAACACTAACAACAGTTTGTGAGAAACGAGACAACTTAACCTATCCTCACTAAAACGCACATAACTCGAGCTACAGACGTCAGAATGACGTGAAACCAGCGGCAAAAGTTTCATAACAGAAAGGGCTACAACTTTTATGAAGACTACTTCTTCAAATTCGGCCACTTAAGCAGCTTGAAAAAGGGTTCAAGATCTCGTAAATTTCCCGCGCGCAACCCGCGCATCATGGGCGCCTATCTTCTACCCCCAAAATTCATCTTAAAATCAAACCCTAACTATTTCAATTTGGGAACTTATGCATCCTAGGGTTCCTAAATCAAGCTTACTATCATTACCCACTATCATACTAATCCATAGAACATGAATCCAAACTCTTACCTCTTGAAGATCAAAGTCTAGGTTTTTCTTCTCTTTTCTCCTCTTCTCTCTTTCACGCTTCTTTTCTTCTACTCTGCTAACTTCTCTAATTCTCAAATTCTGATTTCTCTTTTTTTCTATTTTACTCTTATCCCTTAAATAGTCATACTAATGGGCCTCACTCCCAATTACTCACACTAAAACCTAACAACCTTATTTATCTAAATCTTATACTATATCACATAAGATTTAAATAATAATCACATATATCACTCATATATAATTTAAATAATTTACTCACTCCATATATCACATAATCACTTAATTATCTAAGAAAATCATATAATTCATCAAATTACCATATAGCATAATAGTAATTAAAATAAAATAATAAATAACCTAATAACGGAAAATGGAGTGTTACAATCATAATCAACCTCGTGATGTTAACTCGGAGTCCTCATCGGTTTTAAGCATATCTTCCTCACCAGAGATGGATCATGTTCGAGACATCATTAGAGATCAAATTGTAATGTCCAACAACATTAACTAGGATCATAGTTATTTTTCAAGTTGTAATGACACTATAATTTATATTTCTTAATGTACTTTTTAGTGGCTACTTTATATTTGCTTGTATGCTAATTTGATAATTACTATCGTCCATTTCATATCATTTGAAAGTTTTGAGTAGTATGCATTCATATATTATTATTAATTTAATGAAATCAATTTTTACAGCATTCATATATAATAATTAAGTTATTGAATTTAGATTTTAAATTAATTCATACTAATATACAGTTGAAAAAATGGTGCAATTTTTATATAATGATTTAAGTATTCATACCCATTTTGGTCATTTCATAATCAAAATCAATTCTAATCAAAGTTATCCAAACGAAATTCTATTATGGAAATCAATTCTTGATAAATGTATTCAAACATAAATCACGTCACTCAAACTCACGTTTACCAGATCCAATTCTAGCCAGATCCAATTCTAGCCAGATCCAATTCTGCTAACGCTGATCCAAACACACACATAGTTTATTTTATTTACTGAAGTAATTTTGTTTTTTATTCAATTATTTCATTTAGTTGTTTTATTTATTTAATGAAGTGGTATCCAGATGGCAAATCTGTCAATCCAGCTCATTAATGAGTGACACATATGCAATTTCCGTTATCAATTTGGCGGAAATTGGATGAAGTGACTTGATTTAAATTCAAAATGTGAGGACTGGAATCGCTCGTTTTGAAGATTAGGGAGTCAAATCGCACAAATGCAATACTTCAGGAACGAAAAGTGCAACTAAATTAAATATTTTAGTTTATTGCATTAGAATTGGATTGTGGCTTTGCATCAACCTTCTTCAAATGTTATGTACCAAAAAAAACCTTCTTCAAATGTTGGTTTGCTTTTAAATGAAAACTTGAGGTGTACCTTATTTTATTTCTTTAGGGGTTAGATTGTATTTTTTTTTTTCTTCCCCTTTTATGCATTTTGTACCAAAAATGTGCATAACATGATAAATGGTTTGGAAAAGGAAGAGTTGAAATGAAAATGATGAGTCAGTGGAAGAATAAAATTGATTCATATATCATTCATCGTAGAGGGAGAAAATTAATAAGAAAAGACACCTTGATAATGAGGAGGGCTCCGTTTACACTGATTTGTTGTTACACTCTCACACTCATTATTATCCATTGATTTCTTTTTGATCTAATGGTTCTAATTTGTTAACATTAGTTACTCACGTGATATCCCTCTACTAATTTTCTCTACAATTCTTCCAAGTTGTTCAATACAAACACTGTGATTATTCCGTCAAAAAAAAAAAACACTGTGATTATCCACCACCGTCACCCCTTTCCCCTCTTGCTGGTGATGCAACACGGTCATCTCACTCACCCAGTCCTCAAAATGAAATTCCTTCATGTTTATTTCATAAGATTTTCAAATCTAAGTCACCTAACATTCAAAATTGAACAAAATTTGATCAAAATTATTTAATAGCCACCGGTATGAGAATTTCATGCCAGACATTTCAGATTTGGGCAAGGAGAACAAAACTGATCAAAATACAAAACAGGGTTCTCGCTGCAAGCGCCCTGATCCAGGTGACGCTCAGGTTCTGGCACCCGGAGCCTATGGAATCGCGATCTAGGCGGCGAGATGCGGGTTGAGAATGGACGAGAATAGTTATTGCAAGAGAAGAGGCCAAGGGCGTGAATGGTGGCGGCGGGGCTAAGGAACCGTGCCAGTAATCACGAGGACTCAGAGCTAAGTGAGGGTCTCCTTTCATGGACGGTGCGGGTGTAGAAGATGAGCTTGAGTGGCGGTTGGGTCTGGTGATCGTCGAGGAGGCGGTGCCTGCTGTGACACGTTCGACCTCCACCATGGACGAGTATTTTTCTGGGCAGATGTTTTCATAGAAGTACAACGACACATTTTTTATTTGGAATTAATTGTTGATTGAGTTTGGAGTTTTTTATAAGCAATTGTGTTGAGTTTGGAGTGACAGATGAATTTGTCTGGGTGTTTTTCTGGATTTGGGGATGAGAAAGAAGGTGAGAAGAGGCAATAGTAAGTGGCACGTGACTCACTAGTGTTGATAAATTTGAATCATTAGATCTAAAAGAAATCAATGGATAATAATGAGTGTAAGAGTGTAACAATAAAACCCGTGTAAACGGAGTCTTAATTACTTACTCTCTCCGTTCCTATTCTTTTGTTGTTTTAACTTTTGGTCTAAATTTCAAAATTTTTGTTGTTTTATAAACCCAATGCATTTTTTCTCAATTTATTCCATATATACCCTCATTTAATACTATATCTCTCACCTACCACCTCTTATTTTCACCAATCAAAATCATAACAAGTTTCTAAACCAATAACTATAATTCTCTTTCTTCACTTTAACTCTACATTAAATAGGGATGTTTATGTCAACAAATATATCAATGATTGCACTCTTAAACAATGTGCAGAACCTTAAACAACAAAAGATCAGGAACGGAGGGAGTAATAACTTAGTTATATGATATTGGGCGGAGGAGGTAAAGCAAAGGGGGTCCGAAGCCAAATGCAGAGGAAAAGACGCACGCACGCACGCACAGATTTGAATTCGATGCGATCGGAGATGAGGAGTGGAAAAGGGCAAAGCAGATCACTGAGTTTCGTCTTCTTGTCTTTGCATTTCATTCTCGGTTCGTATCTCCAATGTTTAATGCTTTTCTTCATTTTATTTTGATTTTGATTTCGATTTCGATTTCATGCGATGCGTATTCATTCCTGTTTCTCTTGCTTAAAAATTATCAACTTAATTCTGTCTCTTGTCTTATTACAAATCCAATCTATGCCTATTTCATCTTCATCTTCCTCCGTCCCTCGCTAGCGATCTGGCTAATATCTTTATTTTTTCTTCAGGTTTTTCTGATGACTCTAAACTTGATGATGCCATTGCCAGCAACAGCACTACTCATACTGGTTCTTCTTCTTCTTCTATGATTATTTTGATTATCTTAATTGTGGCGGTGCTGCTCTGTGTCTTGTCTTTTATGCTTTTTAAGTGGTGGCGGAAGAAGAGAAGGGAAGAGCAATATGCTCGTCTTTTGAAGTTGTTTGAAGAGGATGATGACTTGGAGCTTGAGCTCGGCCTAAGGGACTAACTCACTCCATTAGGATAGGGACAGACTACAACCTCAATTCATTGTTTGTAATCAAATCCTACAATATTAAACATGTTTTCTTTCTCACAAATCTATCTATCTCTGAGACTTGACATCCATGGATGAGTGATCTCTGTTCTATTTTGAGGGCATTTGCTTTCTAAAATAACATGACATGAACACCATCTCTATGTTTGTTTTCGGGTTTGCATTCATAATCTATTGTCAAAACAGCATCATAAGTCCATCTCAATTTCAAGTCAAGCAATGGAATATTTCATAGTAATTATACATGTTTATTGTCTTGAACCTTTTTGGATAAAATCACTCGTGTGACGCATGAACAAAAAGCTATATTAGCCAGTCTTTAGGATATTAGAGGCAGGACAAGGCCTCCATATCCTTCATTCCCACTGCATTGCCCAAATAATGAAAGATAAAATCAGGAGCCATACCATACGTTGCCGTTATGGCTGTTTATCATAAAGAAAGCACTTGTTCAAGTTCAAATATCACTGCATAAATCTAATCAAAATCACTTGCAAGCTCAAAATACGAATTGACAATTATTGAATAATGATGCCAAAAATATTCAGGTCACAATATAATAATCAAAGCCACTCCACATGTTTTATTTAGCTTAAAATCCAATACCATGCATATATGACATACGCATGTAACTTAATTAGACAAATGCAAAATCAAATGAAAAAAATAATCAAACTAGGAGTATGCTACTAAGTAGCACCTGCAAATTAGTTAATACTATAACTTCAACAAAATGACTGTCAATGTTGTGGCGGTTAATACACCAAAGAATAGCCGTCAGAGAACCATCAGTCATCCTTGCAAGGTGCTCAAGGAGATTCAAGCCCGACAGAGTTTATGGAGTGAAAAGGCCACCTCCAAATTCTAAGAGCTTGAAAAAAATGTATGGTCCAATTGTAAACAAGCATATTAGGGTCATCTTCCTGTCTTGGCTCGTTTCATTCCAGTACTGTTAAATGGTGACAAGCTTGGACTCATACTCGGGCTCATGCTTGGACTTTCCTCCCTCAAAGTACCATTGATCATAGCTAACTCCCTCAATTGCTGCTTCTTATAATGGTCAAGTGATTCATCCTGCAGCCAAATTAACAAAGATTAAGAAAGAGAGAGAGAGATAGAGAGAGGCACACAGTTACGCAATTCACTATAACAATATATCCATACCACAGGCTTCAAAAGATTTTCTAGTATCGCCACCGCATGATCCAAGCGAGAATTGATTATATCCTCTGGAAATTCTGCCTCCACCAACACATGCAATGGTTCATTAAGGTGCTCATATCCAGGTTTATCTTTAAGCTTCTCTTCCTACATTTAAAAAAGGGAAGTTGAAACACAACATGAAAAATGACATGTGGTGTGGGGGTCTTACTTGTATGAGAACTCCAAACAGATATTCTTAGTAATTGCATAAAAATGAGGGAGGGGGTAAGACAAAAAGGTGAAGGAAGCAACCACTCGAGTTGGACAACAACTGCCTTGAGCTTAAGTGTAGTGGGATAATGAGTAGTGTGTTCTGGGATGAAATTACTAATAATTATGGAAAAGCTTTTCCTACATCTATAGTAAAGTTACTAATAACTATGATTTAAAAAAAGAAGTCATATTAGCTCTACATAATTCTTCATAGCGCATACTTACAAACCAACTTACCTTAATAGAATCCTTCACAGAGCCACAGCCTCTGATATAAACCCTACATTCTGTCATGGCTTCCACTCTTTTCAATGAGTTCCCGCGAGGTCCCAAAATTCGGCCAACAAAATTATACTGCTGAGGTTGAAGTCAAATACATTGAAAGGAAAAAAAAGGATATAAACTGTAGTTAAATAACATGTTATTTTACTTACATTTGGATATTTCTCTACAGGGACATCAAGCCTGATAACTCTCTTCACTACAGGTGTCGTCGGAACTCCTTGTGTCCCAGGCCAACCCATAGGCGGTGCTTGAAATGATGCTATTCTTTGCAGATTTCCATTGTCCTGCATGAAGAAATTTGGTATTGTTTAGAACTCCCCCTTTACAAACACAAGTTGTGATAGCAAGCAAAACTCACTTGCCCCCAAGTTTTCTCACAGTTTTGTAAAAAAGAATTGTTAAAATTTGTATAGTGACCATTTATGAGCACTTATTCATTTGATGTGTATTCTAAGGCCTCTATGATTTTAACACTCCAGAGAACCAAAAGCTAGCAACAAACAGGTACAGTGAATTTTCCCTAATAAAGTTAAGGAGCTGGTTGGCAAGCACATAGACTGGTCCAAGGAAGATTAAGATATATGACGTACACAGACTGGTCCAAGGAAGATTAAGGGGGTATATAAAAGCATTTTTAAAAGCTAAAAACTAAAATCAACATTTTAAAAATGTCAATCAAAGTGCTAAATTCCTAATTCTTCTATGTGTAATGCACCAAACTGCCATTTAACCTGGATATTTTCAGTGATGAAATATTCTCAAAAAGAACTTACACTCTGCATTCCAATAAATGAATGTTTCTCATACAAACCCTTTGAAGACCTGCAACACTATGTCACTATGTAGCAAAGTATCATTTAAAATGTGCAGGTGGATATAATCTTTTGCCGAATTCTGTGAGCCAATATCTGATTGGCAAAGAAGGAATATCCCTTCTGAGTGGAAAATACCACAGGACTTCCCGGGAGAGGAAGGCGGATGAGAGAGCTCACAAAATGCTGATTTTATCTTCTTTCCCCAATAATGGCATCATGTTAGCACCAGGCAAGAAGAATTATTGCACAGGTATGTGTCTTACTTCCAGTTTGCAAAATTTCAGAAATGAATTAGCCATGCCAATAAACAACTTCATCTGATAGCTGTTTCTCACTAGATATCTTTTTTAAATTATAGGACTCTCTAGTTAAAGTTGAAACTGATAAAAATGCTAATTTTATGCTTGCATATTTCTCTACACGAGAAATGGAAAACAAAATGCACAAATCATGCAAGGTGGTGACAGAGAGAGAGAGACAACTGCAGATATATACATGTTTATGCAATTATGAAATCATTAAGCCAATAGCTCAAACAAACAGAAACTTCCCCAACTGGAATATGATATGTTGGATAAATTTTTTAAAGTTCATCATGCACACATCACAGCTGAAATTGCCACATGTCTATTTTTCCAATAAATTTTTGTTTAGAAAGGACAATAGACACCAAAGTAGATGCACGTGATGATCAATAAATATGAAATGATTTTAAAATTCAAGAACTATTGTACAGGTCCTAGAGATAGGTATGAAGTAGCATTACCTCAATTGGTACAGCAGGCCATCCCTCCAAATCCATTGGCCTACTATTTGGATGTTGACTTAAGGACCTAAACGGACTGTCTGACTCAGGTCTATCATGTTCAATGAAACCTTGGTTAAAGCCCGTTATCCGTCTGATTTCTGCAAAGCCACAGTTGAAATTGAGAAAAACTACAAAATCTTTAAAGAATACAAGAGTGGAAGTGGTGTGGGTAGGTCTCTCTAAAGAAAGCCACCAAATCTACATAGTGAAGGTATGACAAAAAATGGCACTACAGAAAAACCGTTACATGATCTCGAGCACCAAGAGGACATGAAAAATCAGGATTAACAAGTCTAGCAAACAGGCATCTAATCTAAATTATTCTAATCATTCATATTTTCTTACGTATATGTTCTTATTGTTCTTAAAATGACATCGATATTGTCTGATAATTATTAATATTATGTGGAACTAGTTGTGACTAGTGAGTCCCCCACATTGATGATTGAACAACAACCTTGAACAGTTGTTCCCCAAGTTGCCAGCACTGATTGGTAGCAAAGAATTGATACAAACTAAAATTCAAAAAGTAAAAGGTTTTTTTTGTTATATATATATATATATATATAAAGTTCACTACAACATCAAATTACGAAGATCAGAAATCAAAGAAACTATTGTTAAAAGCACAGATAGATGATGGTTTACAAACCTTGAGTTATGAGCCTGGTACATTGTGGAAGAACTTGCACAAATGGTCCCAACTTTTGCCTCTCTGCCAATAATTCAGCCAAATATCTGCAAATTATTTTCAACAGTAACATCACCTAGACATTAACATATAAGTAACAGATGTAGCAAGGCACAAACCTGGAGATGACATGAATCAAAACAAGTGTACCAGCCACCTCTTTATAAAAAGTGACAAATAAAATAGCATTGGTCGATGCCAAATGCGAAACAAAGATGCACACAGGAGGTATACAAGAAAAACCCGCTTTATTTTTGTCAACTAGCAACAAGGGGAGTGATTAATTGAAGGCAGAAAATTAAAAATAAATGATTAAAAAGGTGAGTGAGTGAGTGAGGGAGGACCTTTCGCGATCTGAAGGAATAGAGGAGGACCTAATAGGCGATGGAGGAAGTCCGGGTCCGGGAGGAGGGAACTGGAAATAAGTCCCAGATGGGATCCTCTCTCCCATCTGCTCTATCTACTCTGCTCTGTTGTGCCGCCCGCCAATTTGTAAAGAAAATAAAACCTAGTTAGAATCCAGATGTATAGAATAGAAATGCAGCCAGTAGTAGACCTAAACAGTATTCAGGTTGTATTGTAGGTATTTATTGTAGCCAGATGCATGAACGAACGAAGAAAGCAAAGCAAAGCATATGTAATATGTTAATGTTAGAGAGAAGAGAATTAAGTCAATAAAAACGGAGACTATGTGAGTGAGTGAGTGGCGCATTGCGGAAAACATGAGAGAAGAGGGGAAGGAGAAGACTTACAGTTGTGAGGGTGAGGGAGGCACAACGCAAAGCCCTTCTGGTTCCTCTACCACAGAAGAAGAGAAGAGAAGGATTTCGAGAAAGAGAGAAGGTTAATGTGTGTGCGCCTCAGTCTTTATATTCACTCTCACTCGCACACCAAAATCTACTTTCACCGCGTTACTATTTCCTTTCCTTTACGGCTTTACGTTGTGTGTTGCTGGTTTTTTCCCCACCACACCACAGAAGCAATAGTAACATGCGTCACGTGTGTATACTATATAGTACATGCTGTTTTTTTAACCTAACAAATCAAACAAAACAGGATTTAACCATTTTTTATACCGTAAGCATCTTTGGAAACTCGGAATATTTTTATATTCGGGAAATTCATGATTCCCTAAGAATGTACTACATGTAAGCTTTACTATCACGGAATCATTCGCAAATTCTTATCAAAATAAACTCTACATATAGTCAAGGCCACGATACAATCTTATTCAAAATGCTATAAACTCACTCTTTCATTAGTCTATGTCGATGTGTATTTTGAAATGGCAATGCATATGGTATGGGTAAGGTATTATCTTACTCACCATCTTATTTGAGTTTTCAAAAACTACTTGTATATGTTTCAATACTTGCGTATGTAACAATTTGAATTTAGTTTTCACACTATTTAGATACTTATATGCTCATACATGTAGTCATTACCTGCAATTTTATTAGCGAAAATATAACTTTCACTGTTTACATTTTTCAATTCCAACACACAAAATATAATTGTTATAATAAAATAAAATAAAAAATAATGAAAAATACAAAGATGATCTAAATACTTAATGAGTGAAATCATTCAACTAAATATAAAATTTTAAAAGGCTTGAGCAATAAAGTTGAGCCTTTGTTTTTTCTTTTAAAGGATTATATACCTATAAATTTGTAATTTGATATTCATTCATCTAAAAAAATTGTTAGTTACAAACTTAATTTTTTAAAAGTAGTAAGTTAGACAATTATAACTTTAAAAGGAGTAAGTTATAAACTTTAAGTTTGTTAATATGCTACAAATGTTTGTTGTGTGTGTATCGACCGAGCTAGATACTATGTTACTTGAACTCATATGTACTAGTTTTTATGGGTATTTACTCATGTCCAATCTTGTACCCGTATAGTGAGATTTTACCTTAAGACTAGATATAAAACCCGTGTGTTGCACGGGTGTTTTTACAATTTTATCAACATTATATAAAATTTATTATAGTTAAAATAAAAATATTATGTATATATTAAATATTTTTTACTTATAAATTATAATAAAATAAAAATAATTGTGTTAAAACATTTCATTATGAGTATTAGAGTTTTCTTTGTTTAAATAATGAGTACTATTCAAATTTAATAATTTGCATTGAAATAATTTTAACAATTTAAAGATGTATTTAACAATAAATTATAAAGTGCATTTCAAATATTTTAAATCAATTAATAAGGTTTAATATCACCAAATAAATTATATCAACATTTTCTTATACTTTTTATCAAAAATTAATTAACTTTAACTTTGATAAATACAATAAATTTTAATATTCTAAAATATTATTTAGTAAATTAATTATTTTTTAATTTTAGCCTTAATTATTTTTCTCTGTTATACTTAAGTTGATCTTTTTTACTGATATATAATATATCAAAATTTATAATTCAAGAAAATTATGAAAAAAATACACACACGTCATACTTTTTTTATATCCACGTCATACTTAATAATGTTAATTTTATAAATATTTTTATAAATGATTTACTAATAAATTATTGCGGCACTTTTTTATTTTAAAACTATTTGCTAATTTTTTATTAATAAAATTAATTAATTTTAATCATAAATAATGTTTCCATATAAAAAAATTATTTAATAAAAGTTTATTCTAAATATCATTTTGTGTATACTCTATACACTTTTTAATGTATATAAAAAGATTATTCTAAAAGACTTAAATAATTATAATATATTAGTTTTTTATGTATGTAAAATTATTTTATAAAATAACACAAAACAACATTATAATCTATATTTTTTTTTGTTCCTTTGGAAAACTACAGGAAAAAAAAAACAACTACAACGAGCTTAAACGGTCCCTCAAAATAAGGACCTCCAACTCCCAGGGCGGAGAATCCAGCGAGCACTCAAGATCCAGCGGCGAAGACGCTCCTCTTTTGGTTAACAACACATGTAATTATTAAAAAATTCTAAGTATATCTTTACAAAAAAGCATTTAATCATTGACTATTTCTGATATTTCATATCTTTATTTTATATAAAATATATTACTCTATATGAATTTAATTTTTTTCTCAACTTGAGATCAATAATTAATATTTTAACTACATATGTTTAAATTTTTTTATCACATTGTATTTAGCTTTTACTTAAATGTATAGAAAATTTATAATTAATATATAAATAATTATAAAAATGAAGATAAATAAGTTTATAAATGTATTATTTAATGTTGGTAGTTGAATTGTTTTTGACATTACAATTTATTCAGTTTTAATTTTATTACTTAATATATTTATTGCAAATGAAATTCTTTATTTTTCACGTATTTTAATGTAGAGGTAGGAATGACTTGATGTATTTAATGCAAAAAACTCAAGTCTCCTTTACATATATATATATATATATATATATAGATGAGTATTTAATATGAAACAAAAAGTAACTGTTCAGTTTGAAATGAATGAGTATTGTTTCGATGCCCAGTGAACAATATCATATTGTACAGGATAATCAAGTATGCTTCATTGACCGTAGATGTCACGAATTTCAAAGGGTTGAAAGTTGAAACCATTGGTTGCTTGATATTGAGAAGTTGTAAAGGCAAATAAGGGCTCCACGTCGTGATACCTAGAAGAATCTCGTCGGCGTAGTCCGCCTAGTAGAACATTTAATGTTGACGATCATCATAGGGATGGCCGCGATAAAGTAGAAAATTGATTACCAAAAACCCATCCAACTTGGTTTAGGCCTACAACTTAGAATAATCTTATTCTGTGTGAAATGATCTTTGATCCATTTACTAATCGTAACCCACAACTAGAGAGCTTGATGACTGTTACAGATTATCAATAACCCACATGAACCAATAGTCTCATGCCTTAAGAATTGCCGCTCAAGGAGGTCTATTGGATTCGTCCTCCTTGATCCTTGTACCTTGTAAATCATCATTCAACATCAAACTCTTGCACCTCGAAATCCTCAAACCCACTAATTTATAAAAAAGGAAAAGGTCAAAAGGTCACAAGGACATATCTTACACATTACTCTCTACTTCTCAACCACGTTTCAAATTGAAAGTCTAAGTTTTTTTTTGCCAGTTTATACTCCAACGCACCAGGACCATGACAGAGTGACCACAAATCACAAAGAAGCATTGTTTCCCCCATTGTTCCACACATCTCTAAATACTTATATAAGTGATTGTGCGATGAATATTGACTAATTCACTAAAGGGAATGAGTTAAATTTTAGAGTAATGCTATTTGGCTCGAAATCATACTAAACGAATTTTACGAAGGGCTTGAATCCTTCATTTTAAAAATATATGCATATATGTATATATGTTTTCTTAAATAATCAACGGTAAAACAGGCATTTGAATCTCTAGTGTCGTAGATACGCAACTTATTCGCACCTCATTGTTGTGGCACATATATCATCTCTTGCCGCCATTGCCAACAAAACAACAATAAAATAGAGCAGGCTGAAATTGCAAGACCATAAGACAAATTGATAGGAACATGGTTGCACCTCATTCACTATGTAATCATTTCATGTTGCTAATCTTTTTCCAGTTTTTTGATCACAGACTCACTCAGATGTGTCTTAATTACTGTTCTAGAAAGTCCAACGTTTGACAAGATAAAGGTTCGGGCAGTTTCCCATTGGGATTGAAAGTAAAATCAAGAACAGGAAAATAGAAAGATTTTTTTTTGTTACAAGAGGAAAACTAAGTTGTGAATGAAAAATAAAAATTGATAAAAAAACTCAAATAAAAGGATCGAGAGTTTCCACATAAGATAACGTCATTCGTGAACTATATAATTCGAGCCATCAATCATTTTCTTAAATTTTGATGTATAATGCTGTAAAAAAAAGTGCTTGCTGTGGTACCTTAAGCCGGATTAGGGTGTGGTACTCAAAATGTGTTGGTTCAATAATAAAGACTCATGTATCGATTAAAATTTTGATTTTGTTATATTATAGTAATGCAGTGTTCCATTCTTAGGTGCATGAGATATGCTAGTTGTGTTTTCTTAGCTTTGTTCATCCATTAACCATGATCATTTTACGCGCATCTCCAACATCATCATTCGTTTCCACCACTCGTCCACTTTTCATTAAGAAATGAATTTCATGAGATAAAGTCAATTGATAAGTGAAGTAAAATCTAAAGATGTAGTATTTACCTTGAATAATATGATAATAATCTATTAAATTACCTAGTTCGGGTACCACACCCAAAATAAATTCAGGGTACCACATAATTTACCAAAAAAAAATTGATGTTTAAGATGATAATATATATTTTTGACGATAAATTAAAATTGATATGCAGTAAAGCAACAATATAATTTGAAAAATAAATGACGTATTAAATTAGTAGAATCTGTTTCTCCCGTGAAGACAAGAGACGACCTGGTACAAATTAAAAAAAGTGCAAAGCGAAAGAGAGAAAAGCGTAAAACGCAAACGAAACGAAGCGTATATGGTTTATTTATATTTATTTATCACTCGCAACGCAACTACCCTTTCCTTTTCTAGTTATGTGAAATTAGGGCACACACTTATTCTTTGATTGATCGATCGATCGCTTCCAATCTTCCATCCCATGAGAAGATGAAGCGAGATTCTCCTTCATTATTCTGATATTCATATTACTCTCCAATCCAATCCAATCTAATCCAATCGTCGGTAACTACTACTATAGCAGTGTCGAAGCCTCTTCCTCTTCTCCTTCTAGGGTTTACGTATGTTGGATCGGACAAAGGTGGTGCTGCGGCACTTGCCGCCTACCCTTTCTCAGGCATCCCTTGTCGCCCAAATTGACGCCGCCTTCCTTGGCCGCTACAACTGGCTCTCTTTCTGTCCTGCCAAATTCAGGTTTTCCCTCTCTCCTTCCTTCTTTCTTTTTTTTTTTGATACATCGGAAGATACCTTCCTTCTTTCTTAACTCAACTCTCCTATATATATATATATATATATTTTCATTCTTATGTATTCTAATTGGATCTTCAGCCACAAGCATATATCATATTCTAGAGCCTACATTGACTTCAACACCCCAGAGGACGTTATTGACTTTGCTTACTTCTTCAATGGACATGTCTTTCTTAACGAAAAGGGTAACTAATCACATCCCTTCATTAGGCATCTACATCATCTTGCTAAACCTATTCAGTTCTAGTTCTGTTTTTTCTTCCCAGGAACTCAGTTCAAACTGATTGTTGAATATGCTCCTTCACAGCGTGTTCCCAGACACTGCTCTAAAAAGGATGCCCGTGATGGAACCATATATAAAGGTACCATTTACTCAATTATAACTGCTACATGTCCTCAATAGCCTCCTTTTCATAAAACTATTTACATGATGATCAACATATAGATTCTGAGTATCTGGAGTTTCTTGAACTAATTGCCAAGCCTGTTGAGAATCTTCCTAGTGCCGAGATACAATTGGACAAAAGGGAAGCAGAACGATCTGGTTAGTCACTTAAACCAGACAATTTACTACACTCCTACACAGAATAAGCATGTATTGTAGTCTTCTATTTCTGTATTCTGTACTTATTTGGCCTTTACCAGGTGCTGCAAAAGATATTCCTATAGTTACACCACTGATGGACTTTGTGCGCCAAAAAAGAGCTGCTAAGGGACATCAGGTATTTTTGCATATGATTTTGAAATTTTACCCAAAATTATTTGGCTATCTATTGTCATTACGTCTGTATTTCTGAGCGCATGTGTGTGGAGATGGGAGTGAGTGCATTTGTTCTGAGCGAGCCCCTCACAAATACCCTTCTTTTCTGTTTTATCTATGAGCTCCATTGATATCTTGCTTAGCTAATTTACATCATGTTTGCAGAGACCATTCTGTAATGGAAAAGTGAGTAGAAGAGCTGGCACATCGGTAAATGGGAGTCCTAGGTCCGCCTCATCAAGACGAGGTTCTGGAAAGAAAAGGGTTTCCACCACAATGGTAATGTGCATTTATGCTTGTAGCTTTAGTTTTCTCTTGAGCATTCAAAGAAATAGTCTTTTTGATTACTATCACAGTCATATTTGGTAGCTGGAATGAATAATTTATTTGTAATCACCTGGGTTTTCTGATTTTTTATTGCTTTGAATGTGTGTTTGATTCAAAAAGATTTTCAATTTCTTGATTAGGTGAATTCTAGAACTGACTGAGGTAAAATTACTTTTTACCTTATGTACGAGGTTTTCTTGATGAAGATTGTATTCTGGTCCTTCAGTTATAGGCTTAGCTCATTGGAAATTGTATTACACCAAAAATTCACTTTTATATAGTTTGAGCAGAACTTTTAACAGGTCTATCTTGTCCTGTTGTCGAGATACATACATGCATGTTTGGTTTTAATAAACTTCCCTTTGACTCATTTTCCGACCTGAATTTTCTTTTAGGGAGAAGGTGGGGCTTTTACATTCCTCTTTTATTTATGTTTAGTGCTGATGTGAGTGTGTATATAAGCATTTTAAAACTAGCAGAAAACAGCATCCGTATTTTGTTAAATGAGAAAACTAGGCCATCCGAAATTGTAAACTTTTGTTGATCTTTGCATTTTTTAAAACTCTGTTTCTGGAATGGTATCATTATTTGATACTTCTCTAGCTGGAATTGATTGTGCACACACATGAGGTGTTAACACTTGGTTCCCACTCTTTTGCGTTTTAACATGTCTACGTCTTTACTTTTATGATGAACAGTATGTTGCAAGAGACCCAGGAAAAAGTTCTACAGTTTTAGACAAGCCCACTTATATTTTGGTTTCGAGGCAAGGTGATCAGCAGCTTTCAAATAAAACTTCGAATATGGCTTTGTTAGATGGAAATCAAACTTCTGATGAGAATGGTAAGGTTGATATTTATGTTCAAATTTTCATATGATAATTTTCTATTTGCTTTCTTTGGAGTTTATATATTGTCTTGGAGTCGACATTTCCTTTAATTTAAATTCGCAGTGTGTGCTAAGGTTGGGTGGAGGTGGCGTCTCCAATTCCCTGAAAATATTCTGTTTTCATTATTCTCTTATTTACTTAACCATTTACTTTTTTGTCAATAACGTGTTTACCACTCTGTCCATTTTTTCAGGAGTTGCTGGAAATAATGATAATGGGAAGAAGAAAGTACTGCTTCTTAAAGGGAAAGAAAGAGAAATAATCAATGTAAGATTCTGATTTTGTCTTCATAGTTCAACTCTATTTATAAGCTGCAAAGATTTCAAAGGATTGATCAGGAACCCCTTATTAAGCACATGATGACTAAAATGCTCATCTGATAAAGAAAATGCAGTATGCTTACGGTTCCCTTTTTTAAGGTCGATATGTACCAATAGAGACAGCCCTTACTTTGGCTGAATGTAGAGCTATTCATTTTTCTTGTTCTGATTGGGAGCAACTAAATTACTTGAATAAGGTATAACATATGATGAGTTAGTAATTCAGTATTGATCAGGGTAGTTAGTATCGAACGTATCACATGATACTTCCTCCTGATACGATCCGGAATTGCCCCTCAGCGATGCATATTGCATGCTTGTATTGTTTTGTGTATGAATTGCTTGCGAATCGCAGTTATCAAATTGGTTTTGTGAATCGCATGATACAGGAATTGACTACGTCCAGGGTGCTTTCGACCTATTTACTGTTTCAGACCCGTTACTTGACCCGGTTTTGTGCGGTTAACGTGAGTGCACGACCATCCTCTGTCTTTGCCTTCTTGCATCGTCACCTGAACACGTCTTTGGTGGTGCCACTGTCCTCTGGGCTTCCTGGCGCTGTTGCTAAACTCTTCTTCGCTTGCGCTGTCGTCGTTTGAACTTCTAGCAAACGAAGAAAGAGGAGAGATGTTTCTGTTACGGAAAGATGTTATGTTACGAAAAAATATTCAAAGCCGAGTTGTAAATTTTTATTTAGAAGCTACTATGCACTAGGCCAAATTGAATAATTTTTTTTTTGATAGGCAAATGTTTTCGAACCCTGACCCTTCACTTGCAATTACCCTTAGCTCAACCATGTGAGCTACCCTTAGGCCAAATTGAATAATAATTTGACGTCCAAGGTCTTGTCTTCTTCATCATGTTTCAGTTTCAAAATTTTTATTTATGATTATCTCACTCTAAAAAATTATAAATTTGTGTTTTTATTTTGCATACTTTCTTTTAAAATTATATTTAATAATATAAATTAAAATAATTCATATATTATTACTATTATAATCTTTTTACATGGTTTAGTTTTATTAATGGCTTGAATCTTTAATTATATTGAAGTGTATTTATATGATATGTCAGTTTATTATTCAATTTATGAGTTAAATTTTTTATATCCATACCTTACGATACATTATACGATACGATTCACGATTCAGAATCTAGGGTCTTCTGATACATGATACGTATCTCGATTTGATAACCACGGTATTGATTCGTGTTATGTTATGGCTAAAGTTCTGTTTTGGATTCATTTTGATTATCTTTGTTTCTTAATATGAAGGTATCTGATTTAGAAAGTATATCACGGCATCAAACGATGATTGGTTCAACAACTCCGAAACAGAATCATCGGCATGAAGGCAGTGGAAGGATTATAAGAAGCATACTCTCAAATAAGGATTTGCATCAAAGTCAGTCTTCCAGGATCTCTTCTGAGCAGCAAATTCAAACATCTCATCTAGAGAAAGAAAAACAACCCCGTCGCCCCTTTCCTGTGCAGATTTTGAAGGGCACCAATGGGACACCAGAGAATAGGATTGGTGTACATGATTTGCATGTTTCAAGTGAGAGGCAGGAGAGACGTGTTAGACATAAGGATAGACCTGATCGTGTTGTTTGGACAAATCGTTCCAATGGAGGTGATGATTCTTTGTCATCCTCTGCCTCCTCACAAGTAGATCCCTTGGAAGGTACATGTTTTATTCATTACATGTTTTTTTGTTTTGGCAATTATGGACTAGTCCTTTGTGCTTTTGTAAACGGGGATAGACTTGAGAAACTCGTTTCATTAACTATTCAAACATGTTAATGTGCAAAATAATACCATTGTCTGCGGAAATTTCTCACGTATTCTTCACAAGTTGAAATTTTTACTTGTAAATGAATCAGGAGGTCAAACAGAGTTAAAATACAACACACCAAGTGCAAGAAGTGGGGAGGTGAAATCTCTTGGAAGTGTTCGTACCAGTCATTCATCAGAAAATGGTTGGCTTCTGGCTTTGATAAGAAGAATCTCTGATATTCTTGTTCTTACATTCAGGTTGATTTCTGCTTAAATTTCACTGCTCATGATTGTTCAGGTGTCAATAAACATTTTGGTCGTCGTGGACCAACGTATGGGGTGAAGGATGTTGATGGATATTCAATTTCAAGTGAAGGGAAGCATCCTAGAAAATCTATTACCTCTGCTTATGGTTCCATTGAGGTACTTAAATTTGGTTTCTGCACGGCAACACTGTATTCTTTACTGGTTCAATATATAAATGATCAAGATCTCTTATTTCAATTGCAGAAACAAGTTTGGGTTCAAAAAGCAAGTTCTGGGACTTAGAATATTTAGATTGGTGAGATGCATTTCCTTTAAGCCCGTAATTGCATAACTTAGAATGATGCTTGTCGATGAGCCATTCTTAGGACATACCTAAGCAATACTCTTTATGACCTTTTGAAATCTCTTAGTACGGCATCAACAAGTTACAATAGTATTTATGACTCCATATAGCTGTGAATCTAGCATGACTAGTTTTCTATGAATTTTACTGTTGCATCCAATTTTCTCCATAATATTTTTGTTGCTTTCATGAAATTTTGCTTGAACTGTAAAGAGTGGTTTACTATGGTTTTAATAGAAACATGGATGATATACTTCCCTCTTGACCTTATTTATTATGTGATTTTATTGTTAAGCGTCATAAGCTGTTGTTTATTATTTTCCTTTTTTCTAGTGGCCCTTCACTTTTATACCTTCCCCTGGAAGTTGTAATAATAGTGAAATGGTTGCAATACGTTTATTAATTCAGTATGGAAAATATCTTTCTTTTTTTTCAAGTGCTCATGTTTGTTTTAAGTTACTTATCTTGTATTTACTTCTATCAAAGTTGATGATTTTTCCTTGCAGTGGTAAGCTTTGCTGACTTACAAGTTACAATTTTGGAGCATGCATTTGCTAGCTGCTGGATTCTGTCTAATTTTGGCTGACAGATTCTTTTGAGTAAACGAGCATGTGTGGTAAAAAAAAATTCTTTTAGAATACAAGTGAGGAAAGTACTGTGATGCATTTGATTTGGCTTAAATTATTCAGACATAACTTCATTGAAGATAGCTCCTGCTGGTAAAGTGAGAAATGAAAACCCTGGTCTGGAGACGTGTGGTACAAGTTGATGCCTGTTTGAAGAATTATGGATAGCTATGCATATAGTGGCAAGTTGACACAGTTATCTTCAGTAGCTTTAGTGTAAATATATATATCCAGGGTATCGTGCATCTATTTCCTTGGTTCCTATATATAAAACTCTCTATTTGGTAAGGGGTATTGGGCAGCTGATTCTCTCTATATAATGCATACATACAATCCCTTGTTATTGTCTGCCAAATACATGCGGGCGCTTACTTATTATCCTGGATAATTTTTGGATTAGCTTTGCTCAACTACGAAGGAACACTTGATGGATGACATTGCAGGCTTGGGTATACAGTCTTTAGTTAGCGGAGTTTCATGTAGAGCTCTGATACCAATATGCCATCGATGGTGTGTTAATAAGGATTAAGAAGAGTCTTGTGGGAGTTATTACTGTGTGGATATTGATTGTTAAAAAAAATCATTGTACAGTATGGTGTTGCCTATGTCAGTCTTATCAGAACATAGCTGTTACATTGCTGGGTCTTGATTATGTTGTTAATTTTATGAATCACCAATCTCCCAGCACAAGTGTTGAATTATAAATCCTTGTTAAGATTATCAGACACTAGTACATTTTGTCCAATTCTCAAAGAGCTTATCAGTACTATTTAGGTTGGACCAGAACACCACAACTGAGTACATCCAATCCAACTCATCTATGCTGGCCTATAACTCTAGTGTTTATTTTTAATGTAGAGGGACGGAGGATCGGTATCCATTTGGAGACCTCCGTATCATGAATTTGATTTCTACTATATATAGAAAATTAAGCTATCGTAGCCATTGATTGTGAAATTAAATAATAAAATTGTGATCATATAATTACAAATATACAATAAAATTATTATGTTTTTTAATTATCAATCATGAAGGTTGTTACTACTTACTTTATTTTATTAAAAATGTTATCTTCACTCTAGAGGAGCTAAAAGTGACTTTTTCAATATTTGAAAAACTATGCCTAATTCTTTCAAAAAAGAAATACTATGCCTAATTAAAGTGAGCCCTACACTCCCCCATAGCACCAATCATCCTTTTGAAGTCTGCATTTAATTAAGCTCTTATAGATAAACACATACTTATCATGTTAACTCCGTTCCTTTAAAAGAAATTAGCGTTCCTTAATATAAGACCCTTTACTAATTGCAAGAAAAAGTTATTATATTTTTTCATATTTATCCAAAGAGAGACTGAGATAACATTGAAGAGATAATGGAATACAATTAATATAATGATGAAAGAGATAAGGGTAAATATGAAATATTGTTTAATTTTTTTTAAATCAGTGCATTAGTTAGTCTCATTACATTACAATGGATGTTATAATTATGAACATAATGAATTGTAAGAAAAATATTATTAAATAAATTTATTTGTTTATGTTAATACGGGTAATTTTACTCATGAGTCTGTTTTATTGTGCAAGGATATCCATGGGTATGAGACATGCTGTAAAAAAAAAGGATATCCATGGCCGGGTATGATTAATTTTGTGATCCGTACGCAAGAGGATGGATGAGTAGTGAGTAGTATGTGTGAGTAATTATAATCATTTCCTTTGAAAAAGTAGAAATGAAGGAATGAATAGTAAGAGAGAAACCCAAAGGAAAAGAAGAAAGTAAGTTTGAGAGAGAGAGAGAAAGAGTTAAGAGAGAATTGAATTAACGATCGGGTCGTGCGATCGATGAAAGTAAAATGCAATTGCAATTGCAGTGGTTCGAGGTGAGTGTGATTTTGATTTGATTCATTTCATATTAATTTAACGGATTGGATTGGATTAGATCTGATTATTGAATTGAAGTTTGTAGTGATTGAAATTTGAAAGTGATGGCGTCTGCTAGCCTTGGAAATGGTGGGGTTGGCAGTTCCAGGTCTGTGGTGAGAGGAGGTTCTTCTTCTTCTTCGACTTCGACTTCTACTTCTGTGGATTGGCTTGGTAGAGAGATGCTTGAGATGAGGTTGAGAGACAAGGTGCTCGACCCTGATGATGGCACTGGCAGAGTCAGTAACTTGCTTCCTGATTCATTCATTCATTCATAAGTCATAACTTATTTAAGGACAATTTCTTTCTTTCTTATTGCCTTTTTCCTATCCTGTTTGCAGGAGAGTGAGCCTGAGCCTGAGCCTGAGCCTGAGCCTGAGCCTGAGCCTGACATCATTGATGGTGTGGGTGCTCAAACAACAGGCCATGTCATAAGAACAAGCATTGCCGCCCCAAATGCTCAATCTAAACAGGTCAAAATAATCTGCCTTATTTGCTATTAGATTGCTCTTCCTCTTCGTGTCATATTTTAACTATTCACAACTAGTTCTCTTTTCTTTTCTTTGGTTTCACAGAATGTTACTTATATTTCGGAGCACGTTGTTGGAACAGGCTCTTTTGGTGTTGTTTTTCAAGTGAGCCTCAACGCCTTACTTTCTTTTTTTTATATCTTCTCTAATCATCATGCTGTTAATGTAACACATACGTGTACCTCTTTCATTGCATTAATTTTGGTATCAGGCAAAATGTAGGGAAACTGGAGAAATCGTAGCTATCAAGAAGGTTCTACAGGACAAGCGCTACAAAAATAGAGAGTTGCAGATTATGCAAATGTTGGATCATCCAAATATTGTTTCCCTCAGGCATTGTTTCTTTTCAACCACCGACAAAGAAGAACTTTACTTAAATCTTGTACTTGAATATGTTCCTGAAACCGTCAATCGAATTGCAAGGAACTATAGCCGGATTAACCAGCGAATGCCTTTAATATATGTAAAGCTTTATACTTACCAGGTATGTAGTTGCTTGCTCTTCAGTTAGATCTGTGGGAACAGAAAGCTGCAAATACGTATAAAACTAGTATGAAAAGCGAGTGCAATCCCCCGAAATATTTGATGTAATATTTTATTAAAAATAATATATGATTGGTCCATGAAAAGCTAATTTTTAAACCCTGCTTAACTGTTTTTCTTAAATTTTCATATTGCGTTTCTCATTCTTAGATTTATTTAATTTGATGAATTTGTATTCCAGTTTCACATAAGAGTACATTTCAAAGAGATCTTCAAAACCAGAAAAAAATCATAATGATGTTGCTTTTTTTTATATGGTAAAGGGTAATAGATTTCCACAATAAATGAAAGATAGAGGATTGTGTGATTTACACAGATCAAATTCCTATTAGTTCTTTGCTAATTGATAAATTTCTTTTTTCTTTTCTCTGATTTTGGCCGCAGATATGCAGGGCCCTTGCTTATATTCATAATTGCATTGGCATCTGTCATCGTGACATCAAACCTCAGAACCTACTTGTAAGATGTTTATTTGAGTTATTGATATGTTGTTAAGTTAGGTTTAGTCAATGAAATGTATGCATGCCTACTTGCTCCTATATCCTCACATGTATGTGCATTTGCAAATAAAAGTAAATCACTCTTCCAAAGACTTTTCAATTATAGTTTACTTTAATCGTTGGGTGCTATCTTAAACTTTTCTTCAAAGTTTGCACTGAACTGGATCGTTTCATACTTTCATTGAAGCTGGCTTTCATGTATACTGCCTAATTAATTGTCCATGTCCAAATCAAACTCTTCTAAAAGCATAAGGGTTGAAAGCCCAATATTAGACTTGGCGTGCGTTTAAATAAACATCTTATTTAAGCACTCATTTTAATAAGTTCTTATCGTATAGGCATTCATAAGTTTATTGAAATAAAAAGCTTATAAGTAGATATAAGCGCTCATATCTAAGCTAATATGAGAAACTTATCAACATAAGCTCAAAAATAAAAACTTATAGGTAGGTCTTATTTTCATAAGCTTAACTAAACACCTGCTTAAGTACTTATTTTATATGATAAACTTAATAAACTCTTCCAAACGCTCCCTTTTATCACTAGTAACATGTCCTAAACACTTGGTTTAAGAAGCTCAACTAGCGTGTCAAGGTAAAAGCTTGAGCTACTAGATGGAGGCACAAGCTGTAGAACAATGGTTTATAATAGAAAGAGTATATATGTCACAACTTAATGCACGTTGGTATTCTCGTTTTACTTTTTTCTGGTTAAAATTATTGAAACCCCAATATTTAAATTGCCAACCTTTTTTAAAATTTGTAATATCTTGCTCTCTTGGAGCCTATTCTTCTCTAATATGGATATATGGAGGTTTTAGAACTATTATAAGGAAGTACGGAACAGTTCCATTTTGAGTAGTTATTATTGTATGTCAATTTTAAAACTGCATGATTGAGAAAGCCATGGGTCCTCCATGTAAGAAATCTGACTTGTAGGGAAAGCAGGGGATTTCTGGATTAATTAGATAATAGATACTTCTTGTTTTTCCTCCATGACAATGGAAGACTCGGACTCGTTTTTTTTTTTATTTAAGTGTTGAACTAGAGAGTGCATTTGGAAATAGTCCACCTTAAGAGTTGTATCTGATGCTTGGATATTTAGGAGACTTGCAATCACTGTGTAATTTCTCATAGAATATAGGCCGGGTATACCTGTGCGTGTATCATTTATGATTTGCTGTACTCAAATCCATGTTACTTATGTCAGGTGAACCCACACACTCATCAGCTGAAACTATGCGATTTTGGGAGTGCAAAAGTGTTGGTAAGATATTGAGCTAAGTGCACTGGTGGTTGCTGGAAGCCATCTTTTCTTCTCTGAAGTTTTGTTCGTGTTCTAATTCATCAGGTGAAAGGAGAACCTAATGTGTCTTACATCTGTTCAAGATACTACCGTGCTCCAGAACTTATATTTGGTGCCACCGAATATACAACTGCCATAGATATATGGTCTACTGGTTGTGTAATGGCTGAGTTGCTTCTCGGACAGGTAATTTGATGCTAGAATAAATCTGTGACAGTATTTTTATAATTTAATCATTCCTTTGTTCTCTTTTGTCTTTCTCATTTCCCCTGAAGTTCAACTTAATTTGCAGCCCTTGTTTCCTGGAGAGAGTGGAGTTGATCAACTAGTCGAAATCATCAAGGTGACAATTTACAATCTGTGTTTTTCAATTAATCTGGATTTGGCTGTCCAAGAATTATATAATTTTTGAATATTCAATAAATCTGTGAATTTTTTAGGGTTAACTATGTTTTTGGTCCCTGTAAAATAATTGAATTTTGGTTTTCGTCCTTCGTCAGATTTTTTTTCCCGTCCCTACGGTTACAGAAAAGAAAACTGGCTTTAGTCCTCGCCTAAGCTCATGTGACTTGCTTTTGTGTTGGCTAGAGCTGATGTGGCATGCCCACATCATCCGCCACCTCATGGGGAAGAATGGAAGATGATGCGGCAGATGACATGATGAGTAATGTGTCAATAGGGACTAAAACCAAAATTTACAAATTTTTGAGGGACCAAATACTATTTTTATTGTAACTATAAAATTATATTTTCCCTTCCACTCAAACCTTGCCCTCCTTCCTCTATTTGATCATCACCGAGAACAACCCAGAACTTACACTAAGAATCCTAACCTCTAACTCTTCTTCTTCTCCAACCTACCTTGCTGCATCAAAAGATCCACTGAGAGGACTAAAGCCACCCCCTTCTCCTACCCCATCCACTCTCTCCTCTTTTTCTTCTTCTCCTACCCCCTCCAAGCTCCACTAATCTGGATTGGGCTATCCTAGAATTATGTAATTTTCGAATATTCAATGAATTTGTGAAAACTTTATTTAAACTTTGTGTTCAGTATATTCAGGTGGGTCTGCCAGAACCCAGAAATCATTTATGTTACTGAATTTTGACATTTCCTCTGTGTTCTGGCTCAAGGAAAGGCGTGTGTGTGTCTATATATATATATATAATATATATTGTGCGGTGATTTCCAGCCTTCATAGTAAAGATGCTTTTTGATGCTTGAATAACTCTTCTTGGTTTGAAAAGCAAATTCTTCTTTACATCTAACATTTTGTAATTTAGATTTCTCTAGTTCTGGTAGTGCTAATGTCGTACACGTTTTTTAATTCACTATACCCTCAAAAGAGTCACAAAATTTATACTTCAGTTATTCTATTTCAGGTTTTGGGAACACCAACCAGGGAGGAGATAAAATGCATGAACCCAAACTATACTGAATTTAAGTTTCCACAGATCAAGCCTCATCCATGGCACAAGGTTCACTCTTTTGTGCTTTGATAACATTCTACAGTTTACTGTGAATGTTTGTAGAAATTCAGGATTTATGCTAACTCTGTATACAGATCAGCTAGTATTTAATTAAGTCCTATAATCCTAAGTAAATAAGGAAATAAATCAATATAAATTAGGAAATAAAGGAACCAATCTAAAAAATAATCTAGATTACCAACAGAGTGTTGGTCTAGTGGTAGGCAAAGCTAGACTCTCATAAGGGTGAAGACACAAGTTCAAACCCTGGGAAAGTTATATGTTGGAAGGGACTGCCACAGTTTTCCAAACGGATTAGTCTTGTCCTTATAGGGGGGTAGGGACACCCGTCAAAGGCCAAAAAAAAAAGAGTAATCTACATTACCTTAAATTACTCAAAGATATGATATTCTAATACCTCTCTCTCCTATCCAGCAGCTTTTATTTTTCCATTTAAAAAAAAAACATTCCTGTCTACTTTTTTACATTTTGGGTAGGAAATTGGTATTCATGTAGTTGTCTTCTTTGTGCGAGCATTCTATTATGATATTATTTTAATCTGCCAAGTGCCAAGTCTTTCTGAATTTTTTTCTATAGTTTCTTTTTTTTTTTCACATTTATTCTTGTGGCATTTTATATTTATTTGATCCATGTATGTGTGTGGGACCTGTTGGGTACATGTAGTAGGTTAATGTGGTTCAGTTCCTGAGTTGTTGTGGCATTAGGTAGAGTTGAGTATGGGTAGTCAGCTTATTTATTTGAGTTTGATAAGTCTGCCGCACTGGATTGTTGGCCTGGCCTGGCATGGGATGGGACCAGTTATGACAAATGTCAAGGATCATGTGAGACTAATGCAAAAATTGTAGATTAGTGTAGGTAGAT
Organism: Lotus japonicus; assembly: GCF_012489685.1. Lineage (NCBI taxonomy): Eukaryota > Viridiplantae > Streptophyta > Magnoliopsida > Fabales > Fabaceae > Lotus > Lotus japonicus. The sequence continues at coordinate 67,678,030 of NC_080046.1, read as the reverse complement.
ATTGACAGCGTTTAGTAGTTCCTTGTTCTGGAGGGGTTAACAGCATAGTACTTTGTTAGAAGTTAAGATTGTTATGGCTGCATATTTCAAAACCCTTATAGATACACATGTTTGGAAAGCCAATCAATTTTGAGCATATGCTAAGTATTTGTAATTTTTTTTGAAATGGGATTCTTGTTTTCATGAGTGATTTACTATACTATTCTAATTTGACAGGTCTTTCAGAAACGTTTGCCCCCAGAAGCAGTGGATCTTGTCTGTAGGTTCTTTCAGTACTCTCCTAATTTGAGATGTACTGCTGTAAGTTTAGCCTCTCTGTTTCTTTGTTCCTGTATGCTATTCTCAATTTCTCATCTTGGAAGTACCATTATCATTAAATTATTTGATGCTGACATTGCAGTTGGAAGCTTGCATTCATCCCTTCTTTGATGAGTTGAGGGACCCGAACACCCGCCTTCCTAATGGTCGCCCCCTTCCTCCGCTGTTTAATTTTAAACCTCAGGGTAAGTTAAACTACTACCTCAAACTCAGAGAATTCACACAAATCTAGTATTGAAGTTCTTTGAAAGAGCTTTATTTAAAGCAGTAAACCCTTAGTAGAGTTGTCTCATAACATGGACGTGATTTGTTACGAAGTTGTGTTCCCATATAGGAAAGAAAAATGAAGAAAAAAAGGTTTTAGTCCCATGTTTTGTGGTCACCAACTCAGATTATAAAGGAATTTATGGGGGATGCAAATTCTGAATACGTACAGTACAAATAAAAATGAGGTTTATTTTACCTAATGATTATAGGCATTTTAGCATCACTTACCACCATGTCGTTAGCCAGGACCAGGAGTGCACCAAACAACGTTTTCTGCCTTGTCTTTATGAGAGAATCTCTTGTCCTTGTTGTCCCCATTCCCCCATCCTTGAGCCTTTTGGTTTTGCATTTATTATTCATATTCTTTGATTTCCTATTTTTCCTGTATATTTTTTTTGACTAATTTACCCGTTACCATCTAGTATATTTTTAAGCATTAGGCTAAATCTTTTGAAACTGATGGAGTATTGCATTGATACTTTGGTCTTTTACCCCCTGCCATGCCGTTCTTGACTTGTATGCTCATTCATGCAGAACTTTCTGGTATCCCCTCTGACGTAATCAATCGGCTAATTCCAGAGCATGCTCGCAAGCAGAACTTATTTATGGCTTTGCACTCCTAGCAACTTTAATTTTTCCTCCCCTGTCACTAGCAGGCTGTAAATTTGCGGTGCATCTGAGAAAGAGTTCCTACCTATATAGGATTATATTATGTACTATGACAATTTTCAAATTTTTTTTTTGAATTTGTTGTGAAAAGAGTTGTTTTCTGTTCTGCTCAGGAAGCAACATTTTCATGTATATTTATTTCATATATGTGCTACCTGTTACTCTCATGCCCTCGTTGGGACATCTTATGAAACAAGACATTTATAGTGTTAAGTGAGATATAAGGCGTGATGGTCTGATCTAGTGTAAGTATTAAGGTATGAAACTATGAATTATTCTAAACGTTTGATGTACAACAACCGACGTATGATGAGGTATTTTTGGTAAATCCATCCTTTATCATCTCTTATAGGATACCATTACCAACCTATAAGTATAAGTTGGCAACTTCATGGTGACCCACCTACCCGCTCAATATGAAAGAACAAATATTATAAACTCCCCATGGTTGTAAAAAATTCTTTCAACATTGATTGATTTTTATGCTCTACTTGACTAAGGGGGATTTTGGGATGGATTTCTTATCCTTGGCAAACTTTGGTTCTGTCGCAAAGACGCTGACAAGGACTTTGTGACGGATAGACTTTCTGTCACAAACATTAAAACTAAATTTAGCTTAGCTATCTATGAAAAAGGAGCAAGTGGGAAAGGTAATCGAATGGAATGGAATGGAATGCAGGAGATGATTCTAGAATACATACATGTACCTACCCACGTGGCACCACACATAACATAACATAACATATGATATTAACCCAACCCAACCCAACCCAACCCAACCCTCATCCTTTCATTCCTCAGTCATAACATAACCCTTGTTCCTTCTCCCTATCTATCTCTTTCTACTCTGCATCTTCAAATTAGGGTTTAGGGTTATCTATCACTCTGTCATGGCTGCTCAGATACACGGTCTCGGAACCCCCATTTTCACCACACCACTCAACAAATCCAATTCCCGAACTGTTTTCTTAGGCCAAGCACTCACTTGTAATTACAAACCCTTTCCATTTCTAAAGCTCAAGACCAGTGTTAACCACACCAGGAGGACCAGGTCCCACACTCTCCGAGTCGTCAATGAGAAAGTCGTCGGTATCGATTTGGGAACCACCAACTCCGCCGTCGCCGCCATGGAGGGTGGTAAACCCACCATCATAACCAACGCCGAGGGCCAGAGAACCACCCCCTCCGTCGTCGCCTACACCAAAAACGGTGACAGGCTCGTTGGTCAAATCGCCAAGCGTCAGGCCGTGGTCAACCCTGAGAACACTTTTTTCTCCGTCAAGAGGTTCATTGGGAGGAAGATGTCCGAGGTCGACGAAGAGTCCAAGCAGGTCTCTTACAGGGTCATCAGGGACGAGAATGGCAACGTCAAGCTCGATTGCCCCGCTATTGGCAAGAGTTTCGCTGCCGAAGAAATCTCTGCTCAGGTTCATTTTCAGCTTTCTGTTTTGCACTGCACTAATTAGCTAGCTATTTCATTTTTCATTTCATTGTCCATTTGTCATATATTATATTATATTATATTATATTATAGGTCTTGAGGAAGCTTGTAGATGATGCTTCCAAGTTTTTGAATGATAAAGTCACCAAGGCAGTAGTTACTGTCCCTGCTTACTTCAATGATTCCCAAAGAACTGCTACCAAGGATGCTGGCAAGATTGCTGGTTTAGAAGTTCTTCGTATTATCAATGAACCCACTGCTGCATCCTTGGCTTATGGCTTTGAAAGGAAAAACAATGAAACTATCTTGGTATTTGACCTTGGAGGTGGTACTTTTGATGTCTCAGGTAACTTTTCCAACCACATCATCATGCTTCAATTCTCTTTTTATTTCTATTAAGCCTGATTTCTATCCAACTCCATTCTAGTGCTTGAGGTTGGTGATGGAGTGTTTGAAGTCTTGTCTACTTCTGGTGATACACACTTAGGTGGTGATGACTTTGATAAGGTTAGACTTGTTTTACCATCCTAAACTACAAATCTTATACTTTGGTTTATCTTATGATTAACATTTCTCATATCTTATCTGTTGGCTGTAGAGAATTGTCGATTGGCTGGCTGCAGACTTCAAGAGAAATGAAGGTATAGACCTTTTGAAAGACAAACAAGCTCTTCAGCGTCTCACTGAAACTGCTGAGAAAGCTAAAATGGAGCTCTCATCATTGACTCAAACTAACATCAGGTATTTACCATACCATTGACCAATCTTCACCCATTCCAAAAGTTTGAGCCCCTCTTTAGCTTAATGCAAACTACTGAAATACTGCTGTCTGCGTTTTCAGTTTGCCGTTCATAACTGCAACAGCAGATGGCCCCAAGCATATTGAGACCACCCTTACAAGGGCTAAGTTTGAGGAATTATGTTCAGATCTCCTTGACAGGTAATGATATTGAATCTATTTTTCCTAAGTGCTCTTACTTTTAATGTGACTAATTGGTTTTCAAGCTGATATAATTTTGCTGCTAGCTTGAATCTCTTTTACTAATGCTAAAAAAATGCCCTGGTTTAGTAATATTTGTATGAATTGTGTTACAGGCTTAGGACGCCAGTGGAAAATTCGTTAAGGGATGCAAAACTCTCATTTAAGGATCTTGATGAGGTGATTCTTGTGGGTGGATCAACACGTATCCCTGCAGTCCAGGAACTGGTGAAGAAGATGACTGGGAAGGACCCTAATGTCACTGTCAATCCAGATGAAGTGGTTGCCCTTGGAGCTGCAGTTCAGGTGGGGTTACCTGTGTTCATTGAGGGCTGATTAATTTTTGCAGGGTTTTTAAGGGGAGGGGAATGGGTGAGAGAACTTGTTTGAGCATTAAAGCTTTTGGTGGAGATATTGTTTTCTAGGTAGCATAATGTCTGTTGATGAAAATCTTGTGATCTTTGAATTGTTTTTAGGCTGGTGTCTTGGCTGGGGATGTCAGTGACATTGTGCTGTTGGATGTTACTCCCTTATCCATTGGTCTGGAAACTCTAGGTGGCGTAATGACGAAAATCATCCCGCGGAACACTACTCTTCCCACTTCCAAATCAGAGGTTTTCTCCACTGCTGCTGATGGTCAGACCAGTGTAGAGATCAATGTCCTCCAGGGTGAGAGAGAATTTGTTAGGGATAACAAATCTCTTGGTAGCTTCCGCTTGGACGGTATCCCTCCGGCCCAACGTGGTGTTCCCCAGATTGAGGTGAAGTTTGACATTGATGCCAATGGTATTCTCTCTGTCACGGCTGTGGACAAGGGCACAGGGAAAAAGCAAGATATTACCATTACTGGAGCTAGCACCTTGCCTAATGATGAGGTATCTCCTATAACTGTCATTCACTTGTGTAAACTGTTAGTAGTATTTCTTTGTTTGAATTGCCTAATAATGATGTTATCTTGTACGAAATGCAGGTGGACAGGATGGTGAAGGAGGCTGAGAGATTTGCAAAGGAGGACAAAGAAAGGAGGGATGCAATCGACACAAAGAACCAAGCAGACTCTGTTGTGTACCAGACTGAGAAACAGTTGAAGGAACTTGGAGACAAGGTTCCTGGCCCTGTGAAAGAGAAGGTTGAAGCCAAACTGGGAGAGCTTAAAGATGCAATTTCCGGTGGTTCAACCCAAGATATTAAAGATGCCATGGCTGCCCTGAATCAGGAAGTTATGCAGATTGGTCAGTCCCTCTACAACCAGCCAGGAGCAGCTACAGGTCCAGGAGGGCCTACACCACCTGGCCCTGAGTCTGGCTCCTCAGAATCACCATCATCAGGCAAGGGACCCGATGGGGATGTGATCGATGCAGATTTTACCGACTCTAAATGAGTTATAGAGAATATTATCTAATACTTTTCTTTTTCTTTCTTTCTTTTTGGTGCTAAATTCTTAGTGATTTTTGTGAATGGAGTGGACTGTGGACGTCTTTCCATTTAAAATTAGACGGGTTTTCTTTTATAGGGTGCTTATTGATGCTCGTATTTGTAACTTGGAAATTTTGTTTGTGAAATACGGGTAATATTATGGGTGAAATCCATAGGCTGAAAAATGTCTTATTGATTCAATATAAGCGATTTTACCGATACCTAAATAAGAAGATAAAATTGCTAATATTTCGTTGCTTCGTGTGAGTTGAGTGGGAAGAAAGAAACACATGAATTTGCTTGTTGGCAGTTATTTTAGTCGCCCTCAAGTAAACATGATGATCACAAAAGTAACATGATTGGCATTGGCTAGACTAGTATTTTGCCTTGTAAAAACAAGGTGTAAAAAATTGCCATCTTTAAGAAAAAAAATAATCACACGACATGTAAGTCTAATTAGGTTAAGTCTAGCCCTTCTAGTTTCAAAAAAAAAAAAAAAAAGTCTAGCCCTTCTCTAAATTTACATAAAATGCGTATTAATTAGCTTCACGTTCCTCACAGACGCAAACATCATCAGCTATTGTGTAAGAAAGTTCAAGGTTCTTTTCCAGTCTTTTGTTCTTTGAAAACAAGATAATACCTTTTACTTCGAACGATTTGCTCTTCCTTCAAGGAATAAAAAATGGTAACATGTTTCAAGTTCAGTAAAAGCCGGTAACTTAGTTAACAACTCTCTCTCTCTCTCTCTCTCTGCTCTTATAATAATCTGATAAAAACCACAGAAAGTAACATGAAGGATCTTTTACATTAAACAACAGTTGAACTCAACACACAAAATGAAAAGTTAGTTGTAGTTACATTTTTTTTTTGAAATGGTAGTTACATTCTTAAATCATAGTAAATTTGAAGAAAAAAACAAAAAATGAAGGCATTATTAATATTTACAATTAATTTATTGAGCACTATTTTGTTGCTGCATGGCAGGGGAGGGAGTACCACAGCACAGGCACATTGGTTGTTGCTAGTCCCATATGGACTTTAGAGGACTTCGACTCCTGGGCACACTGTGAACTCTTTCAAACATATAATGACCATTAGGTGGTGCAGACTCATCTTGGTACATATAGCCGCCTTTGTTGTGGGTTCTGGTTGCTGGGTAGTAGTAACTAAGACCTGTTGGACCTTTAGTGTTCATTTCTGCCATCATTTGTGGCGGTCTTCCCATGCCAAGATGGGCCTCTTGTAGGTTTTTACATGATGATGGATAAGCAACAGCAACAGGATGGTGATGGTGGTGGTTGTAATGACTAGTACTATGATCATGCTGACTGAGGTTGGTTAAACTGGGGGAGCTTCGCACTTTATGCATTGAATTTGAAACCCGAGCAACAGAACTCAGGAATGAAGGAGGAGGCGATTCAACAGTGTGAGCATCTGGGGAGGTTGATTTGGGGGAAGAACAAGCTGAGCAAGCAGCGGGGGTTACCTTACAACTCCTTGGGCTCGTACGAATGATGCCGTTGATGGCATCAATATAACGTTGTTCTATGAAATAAGGTTCGCATGATGGTGGAGGTGGCACTTGGATTTGGAGTTGTTGCGTAACAGGCTTGGAAGGGAAGAGAAAAGCACGAAGCAGCGGTCCACCGGAACTCTCATGGCGATCCTGCTCCTCAATCATGTGCTTGATGTCTTCCTCTGTTCTAACCGAAACCAGAGCATCAAGGTCTTCAGGGATCACCTGGTACTTGAGGACTACCTCACCATCAACCATGCCATTCACCTTCTTCATCATTTCTGAAAATGAATGACTGTTTATGAAAACAGAGGAAAGAAAAACAGAGGAAATGAAAACAGAGGAGATGAATGGAATATCATTATCATTATACCGGAGAAAGTGATGTCACGAGGGACACAGATGACACGAGTCTCGCCGCCCACGTACTTGAGAACCCCATCGGAGGGTCGTGGAAGAACCTTTCCGCCGTAGCTGCACAAGAACTTCACTTTGTTCTTCGGCGACTCATCCCCCATTTTTTTTATTCTTTTATCTTTTCCGATCAAAAATTTTAAATTTGATTCTTCCTTGAATCACTCAAAATACCGGCGGGTGAGTGATTTTAGGATGAAGAGGATTTAGAGACAAAGGTGAATGGATGAATTTGGTTTGCTATTTCTGCTTTTTGGCTTTTTCCTTCCTATTATTTCTCAACAACTTCCCCTCCTAAATTCAAGGGATAATTCAACTCTTCCTATCTTATTCATCCCTTATCGGCTAATACATATATTTGCCAATAAAACCTTATTCATAACATTATATTTACTTATTAGCAAAAGCAACATATCAATCCCCAAAGATAGCTGAAAGATATATGAGTTGGAGATGAGAAAGTCCCGAGATCAATCCTTAAAAAATGTAACTTACTATCAGGTGATAAATTGAAGAAATAATGCTTTGGTGAATACTAATTAAAGTATGGTAACTTAATGAGCTTCAACATTTCAAGGAGTCTTGATGTTGTCAAAACAAAATTCAACAAAAGTTTAAGAAAAACTTGCAAATGTACACAAAGAAAAAAATTTGTATTGATAGAAAGAAAACACTAAATTGGAGGGAGATCAAACAAGAACAAAGTGAAGTTCTTGTGCAGCTACGGCGGAAAGGACAATGCTTGCAACTCTTAGTAATCATTGTCGTGACCATAGATGTGAGACATTTTTAGAGTGTTTAGTATTAGGATGTCCAACTTTTTTTTTTTCCTGAATTGGGTTTTATAGTGTCCATAAAATAACTACTACTCTAATCTTTCATACGAAAACAAAGCAAGATGCCTAATCTTATGTCATTCACCATGAAGCTCGAACTCAATTTATGAACCATGTGTCTTTCCTTCAACTTCAATAATTGTTCTAGAGCGTGGGCTAGTAACTCTGACCATGTATGGATGCTTCTGATCATGGGTAAATGCCCTGGACATGGGAATGTGCTTCCGAATGTTTGTCTTTGACCATGAAAATTTCAATCTGTGTATAACTTCAAACAACCCCGAAAATTGTTGCCTTAACTTGATATGAAGAGCTCATTGACCTTAGCCTGAGAGTTGTATGGGTATGATCTCGAATTGGCTTGGAGCTTAATGTTAGAGTCTCACATTGGCCAGATATATGGTCAATCAAGTGTGTTTATAAATGGCAGAGCAACCCGGCCTCAATTCTTGAGTTAGCTTTTGAGTTGAGTATAGACCTCACAATTTCTAATATGGTGTCAGAGTCTGTCCTAGATCCATTTGTTGTGAAGACCTCCCATATTTGAGTCACCCGTTGATGTTCATCCCACGCTCCAGATGTCCAACCCTAGGTGTTAGAGGGTGTGTTAGAGTCTCACATTGGCGAGATATATGGTCAATCAAGTGTTTATAAATGGTAGAGCAACCCTCAATTCTTGAGCTAGTTTTTGGGTTGGATATAAGTCTCCCAATTTCTAATACTTAAGCATATTTTTGCGATTCTTCTTCAACTCTACACAAGTGCTTGTTCGAATTTGGTCTTTGATTTCACTTCATAGTATCGCCTTTGAAATGACTTATCAAATTCAGTTTCTCGTGTCTTAACTCTCAACAAGGATTTGTTCCCTAACCAACCACTTTATCCTAAACAAGTAGTACAAATGACATTTTTCTATGGAATGGAAGTGTCATTCACTCTGCCCTCTAACGATCGACAATCCCATTCCCTGCTGTTCAATCTCAATAATTCTCATTCAAACACTACCATGCACTTGATTTTCCATCCAAAAGATCGACCTCACACATACAATGGTTAGAGTTGCTTTAGATCTATATTTCACACACTGAGATGGAGGGCTTGATTGCTTGCAATTGCAACTTGAAGCAACAAGTAACGTTAAACAGACATTAATTATTCTAATTGAAACCCTCGCACACTTGAGTTGAGATCAAACATTTCCTCTTGGGATTCTAGCTGTGTGTTGTGTGACTTGATGCTGCAGGAAGAGGCCTATATATAATTGAATTAAAATCGAGTTTACTCCAATCCCTGCTTTACAATCATTACTCACCCTACGGAGTTCATAAGATTATTTCAGATCTTGAAATTTTCCATTTACATACATTAATTTGTACACACAGAAATTAATTAGTTAAATTTTCGCACTTGGAGTACTTTAATTGTCGTCACACAAACACAAACAGCCACAAGTTCAATTCATTCACTCACCTCAACTCTCTTATCTAGTGAAAGTAGGCATAAAAGTTTGAAAGTAGCATATATACTAAGTTACTAACACAGACAGAAGTTAAAGTTATTGAAAATCAATTGTACTTAAATTATGGAAATTAAATATATATTTTGGAGAAAAAGACTTGGCAGTACGTACGTAGTTGTGAGTGGTGAGTTCTCTCAACAATTAAAGCTTGAAAGTAGATCCGATGTCATCCATTCTTAATAGGGAATGATAAGAGGACTGGAGTGGAGGAGTACTACGGTACACACAGTACTAGAGCCGAAGCAGGCGCTTACATGCTCTAAGGATCTTGCCTCCTCCCCCCCTGTGCTTGTTGTTGTTGGTAGATCGATCTGCAATTGTGTTATTATTATCATCATCATAATGATCTCTAACAGTAACAGGGGATGATGATGATGATGATGCTACGTTGACGATGAACTGGTCATGGATCCTGCAGTACTTGTCTGAAACCGATGAAGATCTTCTCATTGAGAAAGCCCTCTTCATTGTGGCCTGAAATCCAGTCGACGTTGCTGAAGAAACTGAACCACTCCTGCCAAGTATCACTCCGAATCTCTCTCCATTTTCATCTCTACTCGTCTTGTCAGTACCCTCAGCCTCTCCCTCACGGGTGTTGGCATAGATATAATTAGGCTGTTCCTCATCCTCAGGTAGTTTGGCTGTGTGAGCAGTACTAGTACTTTTTGTTTTTGTTCTTGCTTTTGGGGTTTGAGGAAATGAGGAGAACAAATCTGAGAAATCAATGGATCTTGATTTGTGGGTTGCTCCACTAGTAGTACTAATCTTGGAATACCCCTTCATTTTCTGCCAGCTGCCTTGAGGGGAAAATTAACTTATATGGAGGTAACTAGCTAGCTAGCTGCACACACACAGGAATTATATTAGTCCTGCTAGTTGCTAGAGTAGAGAGGGCAGGAGCAGGAAGGAAGGAAGGAAGGATAGGTTAATATCATCCAGCTATAAAATTTATAAGAGAAACAAGACCAATTATTTGACTGATACGGCAGGCAAGGAAAGATATTGAATATTAATACTACATGTGGTTGAGAGGAGCGCACATTGACTATACATGACAAGATATGTGTAAGTGATTGAGGTAGATTTGGACTTTTGGGGAGGTTAAATTTTGGAACTTTAATCTGTTCATCTATATCAAGAAATCAAGCTTAATTATATTAGGATCGCACTTTACTCAAAACTAACTAAATTCCTAGTGGAGTGGGTTGGGTTGGCAGATGAACACCAATTTTCTACTTTCTTATTTTTTACCAAAAACATTTGCAAGTATAACAAATTGCAATTTTGCACGCAATATATATCTTGCTATAAATAAGAAATTAAAAACCCTCAATCTATAATTAACATTTTTACTTTCAATTTCATAACTAAGATGCATGCTCTTGATTAAAATATTGCAGACAGCTTTGATGGGGTGATTTGATGCCTTGGAACAGGAAGGAGCTTCGTGAGGTATTCACAACACAAAGTATGAACCTGCAGAACACGTGGATCGCAATTGCTGACATAATAAATATGCAAACCTTTCACTGCACCTTCAGTTGACCATGTTGGAGAAAACGGGAACAAGAATCTCAAGAGTAAATGATGCAGTAACAGAGAGAGAGAGTAAAAGTGGGAGTAATTTTATTTCTGATATCCTGTGTATTCTATATACATCATGACTACTTATAGTCAATGCTAAAACCCAAAGCTTAATAGCAATTAATACCCACTAATCACACAACATTAATTGCTAACCCTAAGACTTGATTTGCATTACTTCTAACACTCCCCCATAATGCAAAACAGTAAAAAAAACAGCATTTACATGCTTAAAAAAACCTGCCAATCCTATCCACTACTTCACCAACTCAACTTTGAGATGTTCTAACAAGTAGAAGTAACACCAATCAATCTTCTCAGCTCCTTGAATCTGTCAGCCCGTAAAGGCTTGGTCATGATGTCTGCCAGTTGTAACTCAGTTCTACAATGACTAATCTTCACCTTCCCCTTGCTTACTTGGTCTCTAAGGAAATGATACTTGATTTCTATGTGCTTGCTGCGGCCATGTGCCACAGGGTTCTTGGACAAATCAATAGCAGATCTATTATCTACTAGTAGCTCCACATAGTCTCCAATATCAATTTTCAGCTCAAGGAGTAAGGTATGAAGCCATAAGGCTTGACATGCTGCTGAACAAGCAGAAATATATTCTGCTTCACATGTTGAGAGAGCAACCACTGACTGTTTCTTGGAGCACCAAGAAATTGGAGCACCTGCAAAGGTAAAGACATACCCCATGGTACTCTTTCGATCCACTAAATCTCCACACCAATCAGAGTCTGAATAAGCTACGAGTTGTAGCTTGACCTTCTCATCCTGATGAGGAAATAAAATGCCATAGGATAGTGTTCCCTTGAGATACCTCATGATCTTCTTGGCTGCCACTAGGTGAGAATGCCTTGGTTCACTCATAAACCTACTTATCATACCAACACTGAATGAAATTTCAGGTCTAGTATGGCAAATAAACCTTAGACTCCCCACCATTTGCCTATACATAGTAGCATCAGTCAAAGGTTCATTCTCACATTTGTCAAGCTTTAGATTTACCTCAGCTGGAATGTCTGATCCATTGCTGTCCCACATTTTAAATCTCTTGAGCACTTCCATCACATATTTTCTCTGATGCATAAACATGCCCTTCTCAGTTTGTACAAACTCCATTCCCAGAAAATATGACAAGTTGCCCAGATCAGTCATCTCAAATTCCTTCTTTAATTGGCTCTTCAAGCTTTCAATATCTGAGGAGTTATTTCCTGTGATGAGTAAATCATCTACATATAAGCAAAGAAATAAAACTCCTTGATCAGAAAGTCCCTTGAAATAGAGACCATGTTCAACAGAACATTTCAGAAATCCTGTCTTGATGAGGAAGGAATCAATCCTCTTGTTCCAAGCTCGAGGAGCTTGTTTGAGGCCATAAAGAGCCTTCTTCAGCTTGAGAACTTTCTCTTCACTTCCCTTCACAACAAAGCCTGGAGGTTGTACTATGAATACTTCTTCTTCTAGTGGACCATTGAGAAAAGCTGATTTTACATCTAGCTGCCACAATGTCCATTTCTTCCAGTTTGCCAATGCAACCAATAGTCTCACTGTTTCAAGTCTTGCAACAGGTGCAAAGACCTCTGAATAGTCAAGACCCTCTGTTTGCATAAATCCCTTTGCAACTAATCTGGCTTTGTGTTTAGCTATGGTTCCATCAGGTTTAAGTTTTACCTTAAAGACCCATTTAACTGAGATAGGAACCTTGTTGATAGGTAGTGTCACGAGTTTCCATGTATCATTCTTCTCAATAGACCTCAGTTCCTCCTTCATGGCTTCTAACCAAACTTGTTGTGAGTGAGCTTCTTCAAAACTCACTGGTTCTGTGTCAGCTAATAATGCCATATGTTGAACAAGATCTCCCTCCTCATTAATAGTGTCATCTCTGAACAACTGAAAATCTCTGAGATGCGGAGGAAGACTTCTAATTCTTGATGGTCTATTGTTCAAGGATGATGGAGTGATTGGTGAATTCACTTGAGGTGGTATTGGAGCTTGGTCTTGAACCTCAGCTGGAATTTCCTGTAAGTCAGTGTGCACTAAATCTCTTTCTTCCCAGTCAAGCAACACCTTGGTCATGGTTGGTGATTGTTCTTTCAAGTCCTTCCATGAGCTTGCCTCATCAAAGTATACATCTCTACTAAATAACACTTGTTTAGTCTCGGGATTGTATAACTTGTAGGACCCTGTAGAATTATATCCCACAAACACTAGGGCTTCACTCTTATCATCCAACTTCTGTCTTCTTTGATCTGGGATGTGCCTATAGCATAGAGATCCAAAAATTCTCAGATGGTTTACAGAAGGTTTGATCCCTGACCAAGCTTCTTCTGGAACCTTAGATTGAAGTCTCTTTGTGGGGCACCTATTGAGAACATAAACTGCTGTGGACACTGCCTCACCCCAGAAGCTATGAGGTAGTGATTTAGTCTTCAACATGCTCCTAACCATATTCAATATGGTTCTGTTTCTTCTTTCTGCAATCCCATTATGTTGGGGGGTATATGGTGCTGTTATTTCATGTATAATGCCTTGATCCTTGCAGAAACTTTCCATTTCACTTGAAGTAAATTCTCCACCACCATCAGTCCTTAGAACTTTGATTGACTTCTCAGATTGTTTCTCTACCAGAGTTTTAAACTCTTTGAAGATAGAGAAAACTTCACTCTTCAGCTTAATGAGATACACCCACACTTTTCTGCTCCAATCATCAACAAAGGATACAAAATATTTGCTTCCACCAAAAGATGGAACTGAAAATGGACCACACACATCAGAGTATACTACATCCAATAATCCATTTGCTTTTGAGGGTGTATAGTCACTAAATGAAGTTCTCGGTTGCTTGCTGATCAAGCAACAGTCACACACCTTGTTTGGTAATGTAATGTGAGGGAGGCCAGTTACTAGCTTTTTGGTTTGTATCATGCTGAGATCTTTGAAATTCAAGTGTCCAAACCTCCAATGCCATAGCCAGGAATCCTCAGCCAGAACTGAAGCATTTAGACACTGAGATTCAAAAGCCTTGAGTTGCACATTAAATGTCCTATTCGGAGACAGTTTAGTTCTCAATAGCTTCCTCCCTGAAGGATCAAAGATTTCCAGGAACCTTTTCCTCATGCTAATATCAAAATCCTTCTCAACTAACTGCCCCAAACTGATCAGATTGCTAGTCATGCTAGGAACATACCAAACTTCAGCTAGCAATACTTGTTGACCCTTTTTATCACTAAACATTACATCACCCATACCCTCAGCATGCAACACTCTACCATCAGCAAATCTAACACTACTTTTTCTATTCTCATCAAAATTTATTAACCAATCTCTATGTCCAGTCATGTGGTTTGAGCAGCCAGAGTCTAAACACCATCTATCATCACCATCTAGTACATTACTAGTTACCATCATCAACAAGAGTGGTGTTTCAGTGGAAGTTACCTCACGGTCTTCTCTTGCCAGATTTGCTTCATCATGTTGCTTGTCCTTGTGAGCATAACCTTGACCAGGAGGTGCTTTGCATTCAGATGAGAAGTGACCAATTTTGCCACAATTGAAACATTTGATACGTTTCCTATCAAATTTTCTTCTGCCTCCACGCCAGTTGCTGGAGCTACCTCTTTTGTCAGATTCTTCATCAGGGTTGTGTTCAGCCTTGTCCTGATCCTGATTCTTCAAGTTGCTATTCTTGGAATCATACTTGGTATCTTTACCCTTACCACGACCACTCTTGTATCCACCCCTGAAACTACCCCCTTTCTTGGAAGTCTGGGCCTGCAGTGCTTGATCCTGAGGCTTGTCAGTGGACCTCTCCATGAGCCTCTGCTCATGTGCTTCAAGAGAACCTTGAAGATCCTCTATTTTCAGAGTGTCGAGCTTTCTTGATTCTTCAATTGCAACAACAATATGATCGAATTTTGGGGTTAAAGTTCGCAGAATCTTCTCCACGATAATCTGATCCATCATTACCTCTCCATTGGCCTTCATGGCGTTCGTATGTGTGATCACCCGATTGAAAAATTGAGCAATCTTCTCGTTCGATTCCATCTGCATCAGCTCGTATTGTCTTCTCATCGTTTGCAAGCGAACTTTCTTCAATTGCTCAGCCCCTTCGTTGCATGTTTCCAGAATCGTCCATGCTTCCTTTGAAGATTTAGCCGTTGAAATCTTCTCGAAGTGAGCTTCATCAACACCTTGATGAAGAAGACAAGTAGCTTTGAAATCTTTCCGTTTATTCTCCTTGTGCGCAGCGGTTTGTGCCTCAGTGGGTGCTTCTCCAAGAATAGGGAACCCATTCTCAACAATTTCCAGAACTTCTTGGAAACCCATAATCGCCTTCATCTGAACGCTCCACCTCTTCCAGTTTTTCCCATTGAGAACCGGAAGGTTCATCGGAATGCCTGTGTTCGTCGATGTCATCGCTTTATTGCGAATCCAGAATCAAGAACAACCCAGAAGCAAAACGAATCAAAAAGAGACGACGCGGTGGTAGCCACCGTGATGAACGCCGGAGCGAGACGATGCACTCAGTCACAGGTCGAGGACGGTGGCTCTGAATACCAGTTTGTTGGAGAAAACGGGAACAAGAATCTCAAGAGTAAATGATGCAGTAACAGAGAGAGAGAGAGAGAGAGTAAAAGTGGGAGTAATTTTATTTCTGATATCCTGTGTATTCTATATACATCATGACTACTTATAGTCAATGCTAAAACCCAAAGCTTAATAGCAATTAATACCCACTAATCACACAACATTAATTGCTAACCCTAAGACTTGATTTGCATTACTTCTAACAGACCATGGCATCATTAAATGCCCATGACTCAATAGTATTTTTAAAACACAAGGCAAACTCGCAAAGTATATTAAGAGAAACATAAAATTGAGAAATTATTCTAAACACAACATGTCTTCATCTTCATGTCCTCGTATGATAGCTCAAGTGGTAAGAGCTGGAGTACATATGTGTTGGGTAGGGGGGTCCAGAGATCGATTCCTCTTAACGGACGCAATTTATCTTTCCGATGTAAAAAAAACCACAATATAGCAAAGTATAATGTGAAAAAATTAAACATGAAGCGAGCAAATATACCTTATTAGAGTGAGCAAATTTACCTTATTGGCTATCGAGTTTGTGTACTTGGCAAAAAAGAAGAAATGTGTGGAGAATCTTCATACATTTATTCTTTGGCTTAAATATGTTGGAGGCCCCTATAAAATAGGGGTCCTTTGGTTTAAGCCCCTACAAAATTTTTTCTTGGGAATAAGCCCCTAATGAGAAAATAATATATAGTGATAAGCCCCTGCCGTCAACTTCCGTTAAAAAATATATGAGTCAACAAACGGAGCTGACGTGGACCTTTGCCACCTCATCAAGTGGGCCCACAAGCTGTTGACGTGGAAATGAGAAGAGAAATATGAAAATGTCAAATGTGGGATTTGAACCCAAGACCTAGAGCATAATGGGCAACATCCTTCCCACTAGGCTACAAGCTGCATCTTTAATACAAGTGCAAAATTTGATATATATCTCATTTAAACTTACAATTTTTTTTAAAAACACCATAATCAGGATTCGAACACCATACATGGAGGATCATACTCAATGTCCTTACAATTGAGCCACTAGCTCATTTTGTTATTCATGCGCACAACAATATATATATATATATATATATATATATATATTATGTAAAAAAAAGAACAAGAATTCAACCCCACTTAAATCATAAAAAACTATTATTTTGTTCTTTCAGTATATATACTCATTAGTACTTAAAAGAAGTCAATATATGAACTCTAATAAATTTGTAAGATTTAACTTTTTTACGTTTTAAAGTTTTGTAAATATGTTTTTCTATTTACATTTAATATTTTATTTTGTTTCAAATTGATACATTATATTTTTTTGAACTCCAATTGATACATTATATAAGAGCGTATAAGAGCCTAAAAATGTAATTTTTAGAACTACCACATCAAATTTATTTAGCATTATCAGTTTGTTTTTAAATATATATTTAGTTTTGCGCTAAAAATACATGCATAAATTAGGCATTGACTTAGTGGTTAGAGCCTCCTCCATGAACCTCTATGTTTTGGGTTCAAATCATGCTTAGGACATTTTTAAATTTTTGGTTGAAATATTAGCAGCTTCAGTTTAAATAAGATATATATTAAATTTTGCACTTATACTAAAGATGCAGCTTGTAGCCTAGTGGGAAGGATGTTGCCCATTATGCTCTAGGTCTTGGGTTCAAATCCCACATTTGGCATTTTCATATTTCTCTTCTCATTTCCACGTCAGCAGCTTGTGGGCCCACTTGATGAGGTGGCAAAGGTCCACGTCAGCTCCGTTTGCTGACTCATATATTTTTTAACGGAAGTTGACGACAGGGGCTTATCACTATATATTATTTTCTCATTAGGGGCTTATTCCCAAGAAAAAATTTTGTAGGGGCTTAAACCAAAGGACCCCTATTTTATAGGGGCTCCCAACATATTTAAGCCTTATTCTTTTGCCAAGTATCTTGAAGTTCCTTCGTACTCTTTGTTGGAAATATCAATGTGTGGCGGTTTCTTTGAATTCCTTGTTGGCAATCTAACTTGTGAAAGCTGCGATTCTTCCGTGATTGATCCTATCAAATGACTGTTGCACTTAAAGACTTCCTTGCAGCATTTGCCTTGTGAAGGGAACACAACAACAAATTTTATTGTAAAAAATTGAGGCTTCTACCACTAATGACATTTTAATTCACCTCTCTTCTCCTATAAGCCTGTAGAACATTTTGTTGAGAAACATTTCCGGGCGTAACTTTTTGCTTTGTTTCTTTACTATAAAAAAAACATTCAAATCGCACCATTGTGATAGATGAGAAAGTAAAATACAATTAACCATAAAATATATTGATTATTGTTAGTTAATTAATTAATTTTTTTTGAAAAGATTAGTTAGTTAATTAATTTGGCTAGAAGTAAAATGTGAGAGTCCATAAAATAAAATCTTCATTTACAACTCAACTTTCTCCCCTCCTCTCCCTCTACAGGGTTGCATTTTCCCCTTAAAAATTGAATTTTTACGTTAGGGTTTCGAAATCCCAGTTAGAAAACACGAACTGATCGCCAATTATCGAGCTTAGCAATTGTATCTACCTCCATCTCCACGGGGTTCGCTCCGATTCCGAGCCCAGAAACTGTGATAAGCTCTCATCTCATGCACAGTCAGTAATTATGTATGTTTTAAGCTGCAAATCTTGCTTTCTTACAAGTTTTGACTAAATAATGCGTTTGTTTTGATGAAATGTAACCATGCCCTTTTCTTTTCATTTGTGCAGCACTATCATAAATCATTTTTTTTTTATTAATTTCTGGTGTGGCATAAAGGGTAATTGCTTTACTAGTTTTGCATGAACTTATCCTGAAAATTTGTCATGTTTCTGTTTAGAGATAAATCTCCTAGTGTCTTGTCTTAAGCTTATTTACTCACCCAAGTAACCATTAACAGTTCAAATATATATGGATGATTTGTGTGTTTTAGACAGTAGATTGATGGTTCTAATTTTCTGATTAAACTGACCTCAGAGTCCTGAGTTGTGGAATTTGGTTTTAATTTCAGTGAAGGAGACTGATGTGCTGAATTATGGCACTTAAAGATCCAGCTCATAAAGCTGCTGCGATTGCAATTGGATCCATCGGGCGTGGTTATGATATATCCGCTGATCTAAGACTCAAGTATTGTAAAGGAGATTCCATAGATTCACGTTTGATTGAAATAGATGAACATGATGTAAGAGATTTGGTTTTACCTGGTGGAGTTTCAATATCAAATGTTTCCAAATCAATAAAATGTGACAAAGGGGAACGTACTAGGTTCAGGTCTGACGTTCTGTCTTTTCAACAGGTAAACTTTTCTGTTGTTTTTCTAGACGCAAATTCTGAAAACATGCGTTGCTTGAACTAAATTTTTGGCTATTATGTAGAAACAAGTTATGAACATTTTCATGCATCATGATACACACTTTCTTTCGTTTCTCAGTGCTTTGCTTATGATCTCCTTACTGTAATACACTTTCCTTTGCTAGATAATAGATAGATAGATTGATACAATAACAAACTAATTTACTATCATGGAAATTTAGTTTTGAATTAAATGAAATGCAATTAGGCCATTACTTTAGCAGTTTAGCCATAGATTTCCCAAGTGCCCTTGTCATCACTGTCAAAACTATACTGCAAGAAAAGCAGCTCATTTCATCAGAACGAATGCCCCTTCTCGTTTATTGTCTCTTGTTTGTAGCTTTCTCCGCTTGGTCATTTGGCGATGAAATTGGTTTTCAGAGTAATGTGTCCTTGTTGCTTTGCTTTAACACTTACTGCCCAAAGGCAATGAGGGTTGGCTCAATGTGCCAAGTCCAAACCACTCAATAAAGAACATAATATTTCTTTTGTTTACAGTTTTTAATTTAACAGTGGTGATGGTGATTTCTTTTTGCCAACAATTTAAGTTTTAAGCAATGCGTACATCGTCTCCCTGTCACTGACTGCTCGCTTCTTTTCAGATGTCAGAGCAGTTCAATCAGGAGTTATCTTTGACTGGAAAAATTCCCTCAGGGCTTTTCAATTCAATGTTTGAATTTTCTGGTAGCTGGCAGAAAGATGCAGCCAATACCAAAGCCCTCGCTTTTGATGGGGTGTTAATTACACTTTACACTGTTGCATTAGAGAAGTCTCAGATGGTACTCTGCGACCATGTCAAAAAAGCTGTACCAGCATCATGGGACCCACCCGCATTATCAAGGTGAGTTTATCTTTGTTAAATTGTGGTCAATTGGTGAAAATATTTTTTATTTCCATGTCAAGTGAGATATTTATCGCCCTCTGAATTCCAGTTTTAGTATAGTGGTCATTTCTTGGAATTGTGGACAGTGGTACCTGCTTTAATGTATAGCTTCTTAATGAATTGAGGTTCTATGGGCCCTTAGCTCACTTTATGTAAAGATTGGATAGAGAAGTCCTTTAAAGATAATTGAGTAGATATATATTCTTTACAAGAATTCAGTGAAGGTATATTTACTGTTGTTTTACGCCCAGGATTTATATATTTGTGATATGTATTTTCACCTTTATATGTTAAGCACATGTGGTTTAAAATTTCTTATAGTGACTGCATGAATTAGGTTACCGACCTGTGTTTAATCTTTATCAAGGGAGATAGTAGTAATAGTGATCTGTGGCTGCATCTATCTGAACAATTCTTCAATGAGATTCAGTTTCATTTAGTTAACCTAGTTTTTTTTTATTGCTTAATAACATTTTTCATCTAACAACTTAATGTGTGTCATGATTGTTAGGATTTATCAATAGGAGAAAATAAGGACAAGTATTACTCTGTTATTAAGCTAACAAATTAGTCCGGTTAGAAACTTTTTCGAGTGGGAAATCAGATTAGGAAGGGGGGATTCAGTCTATTTGATAGTTTGAGAGTGAAACGAGAGATCCTCTCCGAAGGGGAAGCCTTTGGGGAGAATTATTCTCTATTTCCATGTTCAATTTTCGATAATACATTTCCATTTTTAGTCCTTTCTATCAATCTTTCATCTTCCTTGTCTGGGTTCCTAAGCCCTAACAATTTGGTCTGACATGCCGACATGCCGGATTCAAAGATTGAGAGCGATGGATCACGCCATGCATTGGAAGAGTCAGCAGGTATGCTGAAGAAGGTAACTTTGGATTGGTAGATAAAAGCGGCTCTCGACGGAATTAAGGACATCAAGGTTCTGCTGGGACAACTAGCACAGTAGCAGAGGATACCTATGGAAGATGAAGGAACCAGCAACCCACTAATTCTTGAAAGGTAATGTGCTGACATGGAATGTCATGGGTTATGACAAAGCCCATTCTTGGACAATAAAGGCACATTTACGCAAATTTGATGGGAAGGATCCATTGGGATGGATTCGTAATCCGAGAAGTTTTTTGAGATTCAGCTAATTAAGGCATCAAAGATGTTACAACTCATCTTTATCAGCACGGATGAGAATTGAGATGGTATTGCACTGGTTTTGATTTTTGAAGTAGCTGGAACTAACATAGTAAGACGTCATGACAGCGCTGACCCAGAGATTTAGCGGAAGAAGCAAGGGAAATGTATATTTGTGCATGCCTACCTTGCAGCCAGGGGAACTGTAAAGGAGTACATGCAATAATTCGAAGTCTTGGGGGACTCAAGCAACTGCACTCACAAACAAGAAATTGTGTTTCTTCTTGGGCAGGTTAACACCAGAAGTGATGTGTGGGGTTTGGACCCATATCCCGGAAAATATTAACAAAGCAGCAATGTGGTTGGCTCGAGGCTTGGTGGAAGAATTACAAGCCATGGGGGCGTTCTAGTTTCTCACTGCCGAAGGGCATGTTCAAGATTCAAGAAGCGATAGAAGAAGCATCTAAAGCATGGTGCAAAGTTTATCAATTTAAATTCCGACATTGAGGGCAAGGTGGATTTTTGAGAGAGGGGGGGGGGGGGGGGAGGGGTTATTGTTAGGATGTATCAATAGGATCTAATAAGGACAAGTATTATTCTATAAATAAGCTTGCTCATTAATTAGGTTAGAAGTTTGTTAGAAGGGAGAGAGTCAATTAGAAGGTAAGGGAGTGGTTTGATAAATAAGGGGAAATCAGATTGGGGGGGGGGGTTTATCCAGTCCATTTGACAGTTTTAGAGTGAAAGGAGAGATCCTTTGTGAAGGAGAAGCCCTTAGGTAGAATCCATTCTCTATTTCCTTGTTCAATTTTCAATAATATTATTTCAATATTTTAGTTCTTTCTGTCAATCTTTCACCTTTTTTCTTTGGGTTCCTAACAATGATGATGTTTAGGCTGGGTTATTGTTGATTTGAGCTAGCTATAAACCCATTTTACTTGATAGAAACCTATTTTGCCATGTTTATTTTCTGGTTTCAGTTGTCTGTTTGCATTTAAATTTAGAACATAAAAACTTAATAAATAGTTACAATCAGATTAAGAGTGATTTGGATATGTAATCTTCTCTTCATTTAGTTTTTTAGTGTCAAACTTTTGTTTATGTTTGCTGAATGCACCAATCATGCTGAGTCTAACTAGAGGGAACAACTTAAATTGACTGTCCTAAAAATTATTTAATTCTATTAGGATTAACTCTTGCAGTTCTTTTAGCTATATTTTGATTTGGGACTCTTGCCAACTATTGACATTTGCAAATTGTCCCAGGTTCATTGAGACCTTTGGCACCCATATTATTGTCGGTATGAAGATGGGGGGAAAGGATGTAATATATTTGAAGCAGCAACACTCATCAGCTCTCCAACCTGCTGACGTTCAGAAAAGATTGAAAGAGATGGCAGATAGGAGGTTTATGGATGCCAATGGCCAATACAGTGTTGCTTCTGATCAAGTTTTCCCTAATGATAAGGTTTGTGAAACTATGCTTTTCCTTTTCATTATACATTTTGAATCAGAAGATCGAAAATCATTGTGATGCATCTTTCTTTTACCTTCTCGTCTCTGATTTTAGTATTTGCTTTTCATGCTGCATACACAAATTATACAGATAATGACTAAAGAAACAGTGCATGTGATGCAAAATAGAATTAGGATTATTTATATTATTGGCAAGTTTAATAATATTGTACCTTGGATAGTTATTATGTTAATTATGATATTTGGTTTAGGATTTATTATGTTTTTATCAGGACATTGGTATTTTTCCTTATGTATAGGAATTTGAAATTTTTGTACAATGTTATCTTTGATTGGATATTTAGATTTTATTAATATTATATATCTAATTAGGGTTTATTTCAAAGTTTAGTTTATTTATGATTTTATTTGAGAAGTCCCGCATTGATCAGAGATATGGCCAAATAAGTCGACAAATAGGGTAGAGCAATCCTCACCTCTAAGCTAACATTTGGGCAAGAGTTAGCCCTAACCCAAATTCTGAGAAGGTACCAGAGCGTATCATGAATCCGTTTATTAGGCTACCCATAAATGGGCCACCTACAAATGTCCAGTACTGCAAACTTCACACTCCAGATGTCTAGCCCTGGGCGTGAGGGGGTGTTTTGAGAAGTCCCACATTGACTAGAGATATGGCCAAATAAGTCCATCTACAGGGTAAAACAATCCTCACCTTCCTAGCTAGGATTTGGGGTAGAGTTAGCCCTAACCCAAATTCTAATAATTATCATTGGGTTATGAATATTCAATACCCATTAGGTGTTTATGTAATTGGGAGTTAGATGATTGAATAAAATTCTCTTTTCTATTCAGAGAGTATCTGAGTTTGAGTTGGAGGAGTACTCATGGTCTCTAAAGGAAGCACTTAAGGTGGAAGAACATTCTGTATTCTGCAACCAAGGTATTAAGTTGGAAGAGTACTCCACACCTAAGGGAGTGCGTTAGGTTTTTCACATGAATATCTTGCTAAGAGGAGTACTCCTTTTTTAACAATTAGGTTAATTAGGTTCTACATCAACATGACTTCCCATATTTTCCTTTTTTAACAATAACACTCTTTGTCATAAAGAACTTCCATGGAAAAGAATCAAAGATAAATTTGTAAAAGCAGTAAATTAGTACTGTGCCATTTTTGCCATATCTTGTTTTCCGGAATTAAAAAAACAGAATTTGAAACCTAGATCCAAGGATTTGTAGGCTTCGGTGGATGGCTAAAAAAATGCTTTGAGTCTGCGCCCAGGGATAAATCATTGTTCATCTTGCTATTTAGATATTGCTCATTTCATGATAACATGAGAACATTATTTCTTCTGAGTGAATGGTTCTGAGATTTGGTGAAGTCTTACACTTTACTCCGCTTCAATATCATGCATTTACCATGGGTTCCAAGGCCACCTGTCCCCATATATTATTGTTAAACAATGGAAAAACAAAGGGAACAGACACTAGTGAAAACTATGTGAGGTCTATGTACAATCTGTGCATTCAAATAAATTAATTGTTAGTTGTGGGGTTTGTGAATCATTGTGTCGAACTAAATTGATCTCAAATGCTAATCTCCTCTTTGTAATGTTAATTCACCACTGTTGGGTTGGAGGCACCTAATCAATTTTGCTTCCTTTCAGTTTGGAGTCAGGGAGCAGAGGCTAACATTTGCTAATATTAGTCCATCAAGTTCTTATTCACATAAGGAGGTGAGCTTAGAACATTTAACCTTGAAAATGTTTTCACTATATATATTTAAAATATCCATTGTCCTTATTTTATTTTCTATGTCAGGATATTGTAAGCATTTACAAGAGGAGGGGCGGAAGTGATGACAGGAATCTGTCCCATCATGAGTGGTTGCAGACTGTTCAGGTGGAGCCTGATGTGATCTCAATGTCCTTCATTCCAATTACATCTCTATTGAATGGAGTGCCAGGGAGTGGATTCTTGAGCCATGCCATAAACCTTTATTTACGATGTGAGCAAAATTGTTATTTTTATTTGCATATATTCTATGTGGGTAACATTGCTGGTTGCCTTTGAATTGAATGCTCCTATTATGTTCCTATTATGTTGTAGTCACTAATCATTCGGTTGCCTTGAAATTAACATGCTATCATATAAAATACTCAATATCCAACTTCCCAAAACAAACGATATTTTGTTGGAGAAATCTGTGTGCTAGCATTAAGGGTGTGAATAGATGTATTGATGGCTTTCACCAGGACTCAAATAATATTGAAGAAGTATTGCTTTGCAATATCAAATATTGATGGCTTCCACATTGTTGCATTGTCCGAGTCTGGGATTTCTGCTCCTTAAAATTTAAATTTCCATGGATCACCATTATTTCTATTTGTTTGTCTTCATTGTTGTTCGTTCCATGTAAATTAAATTAACCAGTTTTAAATGTTTCATCATTGTGCATTGATACTTGCAGATAAACCACCAATTGAAGAGCTCCACCAATTCTTGGAATTTCAGCTGCCAAGGCAGTGGGCACCTGTATTCAGTGAACTTCCTCTTGGTCCACAATGGAAGCAGCGGAGCTCTGCATCTTTACAGTTTAGCTTCATGGGGCCAAAGCTCTATGTGAACACCACTCTGGTAAATGTTTGTTCTTTTTAGTCCTTGGCATCTAGTTATTCAGTGGCTATGCCTCTATGGATCAAAATAAATGAAGTCCATGTCCTTCAGTAATGTGGAGGAAAGTTTGTGTTCAGAAGCTTCTATGATTTATTTTTATTAGCATGCAGTGTAACCTAGTCTTACAAAACAAAGATGCGTCATTCTACTTCATGTGGTATAAGCTAAAACTATTGGTATATTCAATTGTTAACATTCATCAATCCAGCATTCTAAATGTTATGGTCATGGATTGTTTTGATTCTCTATTTCATTTTGTTTTTGGGTGGAACTTGATTAGGTTTATACTTTATAGTACTATATTTCTTGTTCTAATAGTCTATCACAAGGTTCTTGAAAGCATCCTCAGCTCATGCATTATGGTATTGGTAACTTGTATCCTTTATGCTAAAGCCTGGAATACTCGTCATGTTTATAACAGGTTGATGTAGGCAAGAGGCCAGTGACCGGTCTCCGTCTCTATCTTGAAGGTAAGAAAAGCAATCGATTGGCCATCCATTTGCAGCATCTTTCATCTCTTCCAAAAATCTTCCAGCTTGTTGATGATCCAAATGAAAACTTCCGGCGGAAGTCCTATGATAGGAGGTTCTATGAGAAGGTTCAATGGAAGAATTTCTCTCATGTCTGCACTGCTCCTGTAGAATCTGATGAGGATCTTTCAATAGTAACTGGGGCACAATTGCAAGTTGAGAATTATGGCATAAAAAATATACTCTTCTTAAGACTTCGATTCTCAAGTGTATTGGGAGCTAAAGAGGTAAAACATCCTGAGTGGGATGGATCTCCTGGGTTGGGAGCCAAGTCAGGACTCATATCCACTCTAATCAGCCAACACTTCACAGCAACATTTCAGAAGCCGCCTCCACGTGCTGCAGATGTTAATATAAACTCTGCTGTCTATCCGGGCGGACCTCCGGTTCCGGTCCAAGCTCCCAAGCTTCTCAAATTTGTTGACACAACTGAGATGTCCAGAGGACCGCAGGAGAATCCTGGCTATTGGGTTGTCTCCGGAGCTAGACTTGTTGTTGAGAAGGGAAGAGTTTCTCTACGGGTTAAGTATTCTTTGTTGACTATGGTATTACCAGATGAAGAGATGTTGGACTTGGATGATCAGTAGCTTACTTATACTACTCTTTTTAGGTCTTGCCTTCAGCAGAACTTAGTGTTCATTTTTAAGAAGTGGAAGGTTGGGAGAGAAGAGGGGCAGGAAGTTATCATCAAGAACATTGGTTTTAGTTTTGCCAATCAATTGTGTAGGCCTTCTTATAGTGTATGCACATATGAAGTCCACGAAGAGATAGAGAAAGGGAGATTTGTTTGATGAGACTGATCTGTAGGGATAAGTGCAAGTTATTTACGAGTGAAACTCCTAATGGAGTTCTACTTTCAATGTACACGTATACATGCCTAGCACAATAACTTTCTGATAATTAGTGTTAGAAATCATTTCCACAGGCCTCTGGCGAATTACCATACGTTTAAAAGCTATGTCATATTTATTGGTATTCTCATACTGATTTGAGTTGGCTGGTTCTTAAGCAAAACTTTTCTTATGGTGGAGTGGAGTGAACAAGAAGTGGTGAATATGAATGAATTAGGCATAGTATTTTAGCTAATTTAAAGTTTATGTAGTTACTTTATAAACTTATTTGATCATAGTATAACTGTTTGACTGAAATGCCACTTGAAATAGTGTTTAAGCTTTAGGTTACTATGTTTGGGTTCTTAATTTATTTATATATCTCATTTAATTTGATAAAGATATTAAAAATAAGAATGGAATTAAAAAATTAATATACTTTTTATGATGACAAATAAACTAAAATATTTAAAGAATATTTTTTTAAAATAAACATAGATATTGACTGGCTTTTCTATTACTTCAATATTTAAAATATAATCTGCTGACCAAAAAAGTAATTAAAAGTCTATTCTATTTACCTCAAAGCCTGGAGGGAAGTGTGAGGTGGGCGCCAAGTGAGAATGAGATTTTAAAAGGTGTAACTCCAATGCAAGAAATACCAGTTTACTAATATGGTAGCATCAAAAGACACTGATATGGTAATGCAACTCCAATGGAGTAGATCCTAGACAATATTTGTGTTTCTCTTACATGGTTATCTGCCTATAAGAGAAAACGCCAAATTTAGTTAATCTTCCAAATGGCACTTATGTTATTGCCATCTATTTTGTGGTCATACATATTTCTTCATCTCTCGTATTAACACATGCTCTATTTTTGCCTAATTTCCAATTTAACCTCCTCTCAATCACAAAGCTAATTTAGTTTCCACCTTAAATTGTACACTAACTTTTCACTTTCACTCATGTCTAATTCAGCATTCCAATGCCTTAAAGATTATTGGTGCAACTAGAATGTAAAATGGCCTGTATATACCCTCCCCCAGCCAAAATCTCCCACACCACACACATCTCATTTCCTGTGTCAAAAGTATTTCTTTTGTTGTAGATACTAATTTGTGGCATATGAGATCAAGTCACCCATCTGTTGAAAGAATTATGGTGTACCAAGAACAATGCATGTGAAGTTTGTCATTTTGCAAAGAGAACATAGGTAAAACATTATGAAGGGTTCAGGCTTCATAATGTGCCCGCTTCATAATGCATGAAATAACACAACTTGGTGGGTCTCTAAG
Source organism: Lotus japonicus (assembly GCF_012489685.1). Classification (NCBI taxonomy): domain Eukaryota; kingdom Viridiplantae; phylum Streptophyta; class Magnoliopsida; order Fabales; family Fabaceae; genus Lotus; species Lotus japonicus. The sequence continues at coordinate 67,650,284 of NC_080046.1, read as the reverse complement.
AATCTGTTTACAGAAATTCACTGATAATATTTGTAGGTTATCAAAATTTTCTCTTAATTAAATACAAATTGACGTTCGTGAGAAGGCCAATAAATCCTTTCCCTTGGACAAGGCAGAGGAGCTGGTTGGGCTATGTATGTAGGATACTGCTGCCCTGGCATCAACACTGAGAAATCAGATGCTGCATAAGGTGAGGAAGCCTGTCATAAACATACACACTGAGTCAGTAACATGACCAGATAGAAATAAAATAAGGTAAAACATCATGAAGTGAATGGACTTACGGGTTGTGCATTTCCTTGTTTTCTGGTTGGTACTACTGAGTTCTCCTGATACCTTCTCAGCATGGAAAACTGTTGGCTAGGTTTAAATAAATGTTCAAATATGGCCATTATTAGAAACATTGAAATCAAAATGGCTGTGGCAACAAATCCAAGAGAAATAGCACTCATTGATGTCCCAAAGTTATTCCATGGACCTTCCTCATCAACTCCTGTTTGTGATGGACCTGGGTTTGAAGCTGTGTATATGTTCCACGCCTTTGAACTTTCACTATTTAAATCGCTCATGATATCTATCACTAATTTTTCCTTAGTTTTCAATCTGTTTTGCTTTTGTTCTTCTAATGAGAAAAGGAAAAGATAAAGAATTTCTGGCAGCAAATAACAAGTGTCATGGAAGCCAAATCAGATGAGGCTGCGACTTGTAAGATCTCTTAAATACAAGTTAATTTGAAGAGAAATTCTGTCCTGAAACAAATGAAAATAGAAAGCATGAATTGTAGAGAAAGTTGTTCATATTAGAATGGGAAAATGCTGAAGATGCAAAGTAACATCAAACGTTTCTTATAAGGCATCTATGCCACAATTTCATCATCAAAGGCAAGATTCAAACATCGCCAAGCACAGGATAACTTGTAGTGCTCCAGTAAATAAATCATGAGGTGATCTACAATTAAGACTAGAGTTTAGTGTAAAGTCAAAACTACATTATTAAGTTAATGGATCATTTAGCATCTACAAATATGAGTTTAAAAACAGGAAAAATGAAGAGAAATTAAAGTACTCATGAATTTTAAAGGCATTAGTAAGAAAATAATTCATTGACACTGCTGGAGTAACCATGTGGAGTCCTATAAGGCAGGACAACATGAAAACTTCAAGTAAAGAAATTTAATGAAATAATCATGGCCTAAAGTAATCATATCATGCTATAGAACCTTATGCTTTAAATCATGACGAAAAAACAAATTGCACAAAGGCCAGACAAATTGATTACAAACTAAACTCAAAACAGAAACTCTAAAACATGTAAGAAAGATGCAGAAGTTGAAGTTCCCAGAAAATGCAGCAGAGTATGTCATAGTAAAACATTTAGAAAGGCCATTGGGAGTTGAGACATTAAGAGCAAGATTATCACAATGCCCATCATATCAAGTGAGTAAACAGAAAATAATGCAAATTAACCATAGAGAATAAACTTACATTCAGTTTCTTAACTTGTATCTTTGAAGGCAAGAGCTCACTTCTCTATGAGATTATGCTTCACATAAACATGATGCTCAGCACAGTTAGCTTTATAGCCAATAAAAAAAGTAAAGACAAACTTGTATGATAATCCTATTGGTACACTTTTGTATCTATGTCCATCTTATTGAATACTATACCTTGTCAGAAGAAACAAACTTAAACAAGTAAAAAGGAATGGGGCTTGCTGTCCGGAGAGGCAGAACAAGAGTTGGTTTTCAATTAAGTGCTTTTAAAATCTAAAAGTAGTCATATATTTAAAGATTGGATTTCATTCATCTAAGGTTGTTGTTGTTGTAGTTAATCCAAGCCTTTAAGTCACGTGAATAGTGGCTAATGGTGGGACAAGTGCAACCAATAATTTCTAACCACTCCTAACACAAATGACAACATTCCTTACATGAATATGAATCTAATAATTATATGCATTGAGAAACAACAATTTGTCATGATGAACATAATTATTTCTATAAAATTGACACAACAGTTATTGAAGTCGGGAAATGCTAAAAGATCATGAGAAAGAAACTCGAGGCTTGAGGACTAAAGCCTATATTCTCTCTTTGATAGTAAAACTAATGTTTAGAATCCCCCTCTCTTTCAATTGTAATCATGAGAAAGATTGCACTGTGAATCTTTCATAATCTCATAAAATCTCCCCTGATTAAAAGAATAGATCGAAAAAGGCTGGTGCAGTATCATGCAAATACCAATTCATACAACATAAGTAAATAATAGTAATGATCATAAGTATGTAGTAAAAGAGAGTGAGAGAATGAAAGTTGGACACTTGACAGCTAAGTAGTACCAGAAGAACCATGATTGAAGTGAAGAAAGAAATGGTTATATCGGGAGAAAGGAACAAAGCTAGCAAAGCGGTGATGTTGACCACTTTTATTCTTTCCTCATGTTTACCACAAAATAAACTAAACCTTTGCTTTTGTCAGAACCACTAGACTAGAGGTCAAGAAAACAATGACCATTACCATGTGCAGAATTTTATGTTAACTAACAAGAACACCTTAATTTCTTAATAATTTATCCCCAAAACACAGTAATTACAGAAAAGAATGAAGGAATAATGTTGCAAACCCAAACCTTAGGCCCAGGTTTGGCAAGACTTATACTAGGAGGCCCAAGCAACATCTGATGACTAAGATCACTAATGTTTTAGAAGCTATGATTCCCCAAATAACCACCTGTGAGCTGGCAGATCCTAAATGATGAGAATGGGACCACAACTGCTAGCTAGGGGAATATAAGTTTGTTACGGGGAGAGAGTGAGGTAGGCTGATTTTGGCTAGGACTTGGGAGAGCTGGAGCATTCTCGAATTTGCTCTATTATCTTTACTTTTTGCATTTTCTTCTTGTAACCTTCTTCAAACACTGCTTCTGGTTTCCACCAGAGGATTCAGTGCACTATCAATACAATTTCCAGTCTATTTCCTTTTCTATTTCCTGTTTAATCTGGTACCTAACATTGGTATCAGAGCTCCCGATCCAAAAGGGAGCTTGTATGGTGCTTACCCGCGGCGTTATGGAGTCGAGAGTGGATAACTTGGAGCGTTCGTTCACAGAGATGAAGGAGGTGGCTCAAGAGCAGTTCGAGGAGCTCTGGCGACTCTTCGTGAGTCGCGATCGACGGAGAACCAGAGGCCGCTCTCACACCCCTCGTCATCGGAGACCATCACGAGTGGATGGTTATGTTTCTGTTCGAGGAACTGACACCGGGTCACGAACCGGGTCGCGAACCGGGTCACACTCTGTGACTCGCAGTCAAGAGCGTTTCGAACACCGTCACCACCGAAACCATTTGCGGGCTATAACCGGACGGCGTGTGGACATTCCGATGTTCAACGGCAACGACGCATATGGGTGGATCACGAAGGTCGAAAGGTTCTTCCGTCTCAGCCGAGTGGAGGAAGGTGAGAAAATTGAGTTCGTCATGATAGCCATGGAAGACCAAGCACTCAGCTGGTTCCAATGGTGGGAGGAGCAAACCCATGAACGAGCTTGGGAACCTTTCAAACAAGCGCTGATTCGCAGGTTCCAACCAACACTGGTTCAGAACCATATGGTCCCTTGTTCAGTATCAAACAGAAGGGGAGTGTAATGGAGTACCATGAGCAATTTGAGCTGGTAGTAGCACCCATGAGGAATGTTGATAGTGAAGTACTGAAGGGTGGTTTCTTGAATGGATTGCAAGAAGAAATCAAGGCGGAGATGAAGTTATACCCTGCTGAAGATCTGGCAGAGCTGATGGACAGAGCCCTGTTGTTAGAAGAAAAGAATATGGCCATTAAAGGGGGTAAATCCAGAGAGGATGACAAAAGGGGGTGGAAAGACAAAGGAGGGATAGGGGAAAGAATTTTCCCAGTTTGGGGAAAACAGAGGAAGATTTCCAAATTTTTATGTAAGTTCTCAGTCCAAAGGAGGAGCTGGAAATCAGGACAATGAAGGGAAGCAAGCACAGAATAAGGTAAACCCTGGAAACTCTGAAACTGAAGGGAAACCCCTAGAAAAGAAGTGGAATGGAGGACAAAGATTGAGCCAAAATGAATTACAAGAGAGAAGTAGAAAGGGATTATGTTTTAAGTGTGGGGAAAAGTGGGGAAGGGAACATGTTTGCTCCATGAAAAATTACCAGCTAATCCTCATGGAAGTAAAGGAGGAGGAGGAAGAAAAAGAAGTGTTTGAGGAAGCTGAGGATGGAGAATTCGTGTTGGAAGGCAAGGTTCTTCAGCTATCTTTGAACAGTAAGGAAGGCTTGACCTCTAATAGATCATTCAAAGTCAAGGGGCAAATAGGAGAAAGAGAAATCTTGATTCTAATTGATTGTGGGGCAACGAGTAACTTTATCTCACAAGATTTGGTGGCTGAATTAGAAATTCCAGTCATAGCCACTTCTGAGTATGTTGTAGAGGTGGGGAATGGGGCCAAAGAAAGAAATTATGGAGTGTGTAAGAACCTGAAACTGGAAGTTTAGGGAATTCCAATTATGCAACACTTTTTCATACTGGGATTGGGTGGAACAGAACTGGTTTTGGGAATGGATTGGCTCGCTAGCCTGGGAAATATTGAAGCAAACTTTCAGGACCTTATTATACAATGGTATTCTCAAGGGCAGAAGCTGGTTCTGCAAGGGGAACCATCTAAGTGCAAGGTGGAAGCTAACTGGAAATCAATAAAAATCACAGAGCAACTAGCAGCAGAAGGATACTACTTATCCTATAAGTGCAAGGAAGATGAAACAAAAACAGTAGCTGAGATTTCAGAAGGAATGAGAGTAATTCTAGAAGAGTATCCTGAAGTTTTCCAGGAGCCAAAGGGACTACCTCCAAGGAGAGCTACTGACCATGCTATACAACTACATGATGGGGTTTCAATTCCCAACATCAGGCCATACAGGTACCCCTTTTATCAGAAAAATGAAATTGAAAAGCTGATTAAGGACATGTTGAAATCTGGAATCATTAGGCCAAGCACTAGTCCTTTCAGTAGTCCTGCTATTCTTGTCAAAAAGAAAGATGGAGGGTGGAGACTTTGTGTAGACTATAGAGCCCTCAATAAGGCTACTGTTCCAGACAAATTCCCTATTCCTATTATTAATGAACTGTTGGATGAAATTGGTGCTGCTGCGGTTTTCTTTAAGCTAGATTTAAAATCAGGATACCATCAAATTAGGATGAAGGAAGAGGATATTCCCAAAACTGCTTTTAGGACCCATGAGGGTCATTATGAGTATCTGGTTCTTCCATTTGGACTAACAAATGCTCCATCTACATTTCAAGCTCTCATGAACCAAGTGTTGAGACCTTATCTGAGGAAGTTTGTGCTAGTATTCTTTGATGATATACTCATCTACAGCCAGAATGAAGACTTACACAAGGAACACCTAAGGATTGTCCTACAAGTTTTGAAGGAGAATCATCTAGTTGCTAACCAGAAGAAGTGCTTTTTGGTCAACAAGAGATCATTTACTTGGGGCATGTCATATCACAAGCAGGTGTTGCAGCTGATCCTAGTAAGATTCAGGATATGTTGGATTGGCCAATTCCTAAGGAGGTAAAGGGACTAAGAGGGTTCCTAGGATTGACATGATACTACAAAAGATTTGTTAAGAACTACAGCAAGCTAGCACAGCCCCTCAACCAATTACTCAAGAAGAATAGCTTCACTTGGGGTGAAGAAGCAACCAAGGCATTTAACAGGTTGAAGGAAGTGATGACCACTATTCCTGTCCTTGCACCACCCAATTTTGATAAGCCTTTCATCTTAGAAACAGATGCTTCAGGAAAAGGGCTAGGAGCAGTCCTTATGCAAGAAGGGAGGCCAGTTGCTTATATGAGCAAGACTCTATCCAACCGAGCTCAAGCAAAATCTGTGTATGAAAGGGAATTAATGGTTGTAGTACTGACTGTGCAAAAATGGAGACATTACCTTCTTGGCAGTAAGTTTGTTATACACACTGACCAGAGAAGTTTGAGATTCCTAGCAGACCAAAGACTAATGGGAGAAGATCAACAAAAATGGATGTCCAAATTGATGGGTTATGACTTTGAAATTAAATACAAGCCTGGGGTGGAGAACAAAGCAGCTGATGCTTTATCAAGAAAGCTACAATTCTCTGCAATTTCTTCAGTTCAATGTACTGAATGGGATGATCTAGAAGCTGAGCTATTAGAAGATGAAAGGTACAGAAAAATCATGCAAGAGATAGCCACCCATGGGAACATTTTTGCTGGTTTTCAATTAAAGAGAGGAAAACTACTGTACAAAGACAGAATTGTTCCTCCTAAAGGCTCAAGTAAAATACTCACCATCCTAAAAGAGTTTCATGACACATCTATAGGAGGTCATGCTGGTATTTTCAGAACTTACAAGAGGATTTCAGCTCTCTTTTACTGGGAAGGCATGAAATTAGACATTCAGAACTTTGTGCAAATGTGTGAAGTCTGTCAGAGGAACAAATATGAGGCACTTAACCCTGCAGGATATCTCCAACCATTACCAATTCCTTCTCAAGGATGGTCAGACATCTCCATGGACTTCATTGGGGGACTCCCTAAAGCAATGGGTAAGGACATTATTCTGGTAGTGGTAGATAGATTTACAAAGTATGCACATTTCATTGCACTTTCACATCCTTATCATGCCAAGGAAGTTGCAGAAGTGTTCATCAAAGAGATCGTGAAATTACATGGGTTTCCTACTTCCATTGTGTCAGATAGAGACAGGGTTTTCTTAAGCACATTTTGGTCAGAATTGTTCAAGCTAGCTAGTACAAAATTGAAATTCAGTTATGCCTATCACCCACAAACAGATGGGCAAACTGAGGTGGTTAATAGATGTGTTGAGACTTACCTAAGGTGTGTAACTGGATCAAAACCTAAACAGTGGCCTAAGTGGCTGAGCTGGGCAGAATATTGGTATAACACCAATTACCATTCTGCCATCAAAACCACTCCTTTCAAGGCTTTATATGGAAGAGAACCTCCAGTGATTGTTAGAGGGAATGACTCTTTGACATCAGTGGATGAAGTAGAAAAGCTGACTGCTGAAAGGAATATGATTCTAGATGAGTTGAAAAGTAATTTAGAAAAGGCACAAAACAGAATGAAACAACAGGCTAACAAGCATAGAAGGGATGTTCAGTATGTGGTGGGAGATCTGGTATATTTGAAAATTCAGCCTTATAAGCTCAAGAGTTTGGCAAAGAGAAGTAATCAGAAATTAAGCCCAAGGTATTATGACCCTTATCCAATCATAGAAAAAATCAACCCTGCTGCTTATAGGCTGCAACTACCAGAGGGAAGTCAAGTGCATCCAGTTTTTCATATCTCCCTACTCAAGAAAGCTGTGAATGCAGGGGTTATTAGCCAGCCTTTACCAGCTAATCTTACTGAAGACTGAGAATTGAAGGTTGAACCAAATGCTATAATGGACACCAGAGAAAACAGAACTGGGGATCTTGAGGTCTTAGTTAGGTGGAAAAATCTTCCTACATTTGAAGATTCATGGGAAGATTTCAGTAGATTGCTGGACCAATTTCCTGACCATCAACTTGAGGACAAGCTGAGTTTTCAAGGGGGGAGAGATGTTGCAAACCCAAACCTTAGGCCCAGGTTTGGCAAGACTTATACTAGGAGGCCCAAGCAACATCTGATGACTAAGATGACTAATGTTCTAGAAGCTATGATTCCCCAAATAACCACATGTGAGCTGGCAGATCCTAAATGATGAGAATGGGACCACAGCTGCTAGCTAGGGAAATATAAGTTTGTTACGGAGAGAGAGTGAGGTAGGCTGATTTTGGCTAGGACTTGGGAGAGCTGGAGCATTCTCGAATTTGCTCTATTATCTTTACTTTCTGCATTTTCTTCTTGTAACCTTCTTCAAACACTGCTTCTGGTTTCCACCAGATGATTCAATGCACTATCAATACAATTTCCAGTCTATTTCCTTTTCTATTTCCTGTTTAATCTGGTACCTAACAAATAATAAATTTAATTGTGTTCAAAACAAATGCTCAGCTTAAATATCTTTTGTCAAGACAATCACACCAGTTGAGAAATATTAATGCTTATCTTATACAGGATCGTAAACCAAGATGAACGTAAACAATTTTTTTTAGGTTTTGTGACTGTACACCAAAATTTTAACATCATGCATTTCCTGATCGGGTAGGACGGGTAGCTCACTTGGTTGAGCTAAGGGTAAAAATAAGTGTTGGAGATGGAGGTCCAAGATTCGAACTCTGATGATGAGCATTTATAATTACTAACAACTAACCACTAACATTTGCCTGTAAAAAAATGTACTGATCAATTGTAAAAAAGTTAAAAAAAAACATGCACTTCATAACACTGGTAAAAAGAGATGGATTTGAGGAGAATGGGAGGGAAATAGACACAAACATCACTTTCAGTCCCATATAGGATGACAATCAATTGGTTTTAGATGACAAATGTAAGAACTACCATCAATAATTATTGACCAGTTGACACGGACAAATTGTGGGGTCCTTACTTCTCAGATTTTCAGAACTTGCATTTAAAGTAATACAAATAATAAGAGTGTCAATTTTTTTCAGTTATTTGAAAAAGAATTAAATTACACACACTGTTTGCCATTTGCATGTAAGACATGTTTTAAAGAAAAGAAGATATGGCCCCATGACAAGAAAGCGCACTAAAGAAAATGTTGAAAAACAGATTGAAGCATAAAAGTGTCCATCTTAAGCAACCTTGACTTTTACAACAAAGAATTTCTTCATAATCCAAACAAGATAGTATAATTGGTTAAGTTGATCATGACTCATGAGCATGATGTGCAAATGTGCAATGCACCACCAATGTTTTATGATAAAACTCACATCTCTGTCACGTTCATGCTCTGTTTTTCCCCTGCTTCTACTTCTGCCGGTTCAGCTCATGATGACACCCCCAACTTGCCGCTCCTTTCATGCAAGTTTCACATTATGGTAATCTCTCCTTTTTATTTACTTCCCTTAAAATATATAATACTGTAACACTTTCGATACCATACAATAATTCAATACCAACTCTAATTTTTCTTTCACATTCCTTTTATATCTTTCTTCCATTCCATTCATATTACGTTTCAACTAATGTCCCAACTAATAAAATTATGTGATGTGAATTTAAAAATGTATGTTATAATTTTCATTTGGTTATTATTTTGTGTATCAATGACGCATTATTATATTGAATATCGTTGAAAAAATTATAAATTCTGAAAAAAATTATGGCACCCATGCGTTGCATGTGTTCATGTCTTTATTTTTTTACATCGGAAAATTAATAATTTAGAACAAAAAGAAACAGGGGCACAACTAGAGAATCTTTCAGGAGAAGAAGCTGAAGTTCACTCGTCGGCTGAGAAATAAAACGAACACACGGGGACAAAAGGTGCCCATACTTAGCAAGTCAATTTGCTGTTGAGTTTTCATCTCGATGAACCCAATGCACACATACTCTTCAATCCCTAGTGCTGAGTGTCCATGTCTAATTGCATTGCCATTGACTATCTGATTATTTGATAATAACAAAAAAAGCCATCAACAAAACGAGCACGTTATGAAAGGATAAAACTTAGATCAAGTTCCTTACCTCAATTCTATCAAGTTTATGTGTAATTTTTCAAATTTTGACAATAAATTCTTAATAAATGACATTTATATTTAGAAATTGTTGCACATGTGACATCACATAATTGGTAAACTTGATAAAATGGATTTAAGGAACTTGATCTAAGTTTCTCCCGTTGAAAAAGGTATTATGGAAATCTATTCTTTATTTTTTTAATTAAGGGAAATAACACAAAATAGATGTGTTTATGGTGGAAAAAGAATTGTCACACTCTTTTTTTGGGTTTTGTTCGAAAGAGTCTGAATGAATTGTTATTGGTTGACCCAAAAAACAGATGAACCAACTCATGCAAATCAGGCCTAGCTAGTTACTATACATGATTGGGCTTCGCAATGTTTAAATTTTAGACGTTCTATCATATCTGGACATAAAAGAAAAAAACGTGCTGTTATGTTGAGGTATCCAAATTGGGCCCAGAAAATGCTGGGTTCAAAAATATAAGAGGTGTTTGTTTGACCAAAATCAAAAGTAGGTGCTATTATATGAAATCTATTAAGAGTTTTTTTTTTACATCGGAAAGATAAAATCTATTAAGAGTTAATTTTATATATTTTTAAAATAAATAAAAGAAACCCTTAAATTATAATTATTCTTTTTATTATTTATTGGGCATTTTAAACAAAACAATAAATATCATGCAAAAAATAAAACTCAAGATATTGTTTACTTATATTATCAAAAAAAAGATATTGTTTATTTAAATTTTATAGATTCTATTCTATATAAAATAATTACAATTTTATTAATTATTTTCTGAAATTTTACTTTTCTTTTGTTTGTTTATGTACACGTTTGTAACTGTTGTCGTCCAGTAGTTTTTTTTTTTCTCAAATTATATCATATATATAAGAAAAATATTTAATAAACTGGTAACAGCTTCACATTTGGCTATTTTCTCAAGAAGGTTAAAATCCTTAAGAAAACCTAAAATCTTATTGTATCTGCTGATTTTTGTAGCCATATCCTATGGGTTATATGGAAGACAATTTCAGTCCGGAGATGTTTAATTCAAGGCAGTTAATTGAAAAGAGGTACATAGAGTAATAAACTAAAAGAGGAGTATGCAATTAACTGATCTAAGGGGAACTAGAAGCATGTGCAATACAGAGTTACAAACCAGAACACACACACACACATATATATATATATATATATACCAAAAACAGAACATATATATATAGGTATATGCACACTATTTGGTTCTAAAATCATGCGATAGACATAAGATTATGTAATTGACTAAATAAAATAGGAATCTGATTACTCTATTCCGATGAGGAAGCAAAGCTTTGAGTGAATGATATATATCTGCAGCATGGAGAATGAGTTGGAAAGTAATATATGTATTCAGTATTCTTTGAGATCGATCTACAAATTAAAGAGATTAATATAAAAAAAAATGAAAGAGGGCGCATGAGTGACAATGATATTACTAGAAGGACAGGGGGGGGACAAACCCATTCGAATGTGACATGGATTTCCACCAATTCAAGCCCCACAATATACATCAAGGTCAATTCTATAATATCATAGCTGGAGTGGAACATCCAATTATTTACCATCCTACTCTAGGCTCATATTCATGGATTCATGGTACCCATTTACTCCCTTTTGCACTCATCATATCATGTCTACCCTTTTTTGGGAATTTCTCACTAACCCTAATGTCTCATAGATAGAGGATCGTATCATATGATCATATCTACTTTGTATTTAATCTATATGTATCATCGGTGTACGTAAAATAACTAATAGTTATTTGTGATGGCAAAAAATAAAATTTTAAAATTTATAAAAAGAGTTGTGTAAATGAACTTAAAAGAGTTTAGGTTAATTAAATTAAAAGTTTTGGCTGGACCAATAATATTTAAAATAAGTGAGTTGTGAATTTCACTTATCTTAAATATTAGGCTTAATACATCAGAAGGTCCCTGTAATTGTAAAGGGAATCAAATCCAGGGTCTGAAAATTTTTTGCATCAAATTGAGTCCCTAGGAATTTTTTTTTAATTCAATTAAGGCCAAACGCTGCCAGATCTCAATTTTGTCCTAGTCATCAATTACACGTGGCTTTTATAAATTTTTTTAATTAATTTTTTTTAATTCCAACTCAATTACTTAATCAGAAAAAAAATTAAAAACTAAAAAAAAACCTAATTTAATAATCCTTAACTAAACAATCTAATAATCTAAATAATAAACTAACCTAATAATCTAATTATAACTCATCCCTAATTAAACCCTTTCATCCCCATATTGAACCCAATTACAAATCTTCCCCATCCCCAAATTGAACCCAGACAAGAAACCAAGCTCTCCTTCCTCCTCCATCACCAAGAACAACAACCAGTCAACCATGGATTCCAAATCCCCAAGAAACAACAACCATCACCACCACCTTCTCCCATCACCTCGCAGCTCAAGCAGCAGCAGCGCCAGCAACAATGCAAGTTGACACCCATACCCGACTACCTTCGTGCAAGCTGACACCCCATGCCCGACTACCTTCATTAGAAACCCATCACCAGATCCGAATCCGCCACCCCATACCCGACTACCTTCGTGCAAGCTGACACCTCCTTCAAGCAAGTCGTCCAGATGCTCACCAGATCCACCGAGACCGTCAAACAAGCCTCCTCTGAAGTCCTCGCCAGTGCCGCCAAGCCCAACAAATCGCACCACCACCATAGCGCTGCTGCGTTTCTTGTTTCAAAGCCTCCATCCCAGAATCCTCTTCCTCTCTTAGAGCTTCAATCTGGGGTTTTTTCCTCAGTAGCATTACAGGGTAGGGGAAAGGGACACGAGGGGTTTTGTATTCAATTGAATTTTGATTAGGAGAAAGTGGAGGAGGAAGGTTCCAGAAGATGATTAGGTTTTTTTATATTATATTTTGTTAGGTTAGGTTTTTTTATATGAGGAGGAGAGAGTATTTTATTAGATTAGGTTTTTTTTTAATTAGATTTAGGTTTTTATTAAGTTTTTATTTTTTATTTATGCTTTAATATATGAGTTGGATTTAAAAAATTAAGTTTTAGAATTTTTTCAATTAAAAAAATTTTAAAATGTCACGTGGAAAAGCTGAGTAGGCTAAAATTGAAGGCACTTCAGCATCAGACACACTTTTTCCTTAAATGAATTAAAAAAAAATTTCCTAGAGACCCAATTTGATGAAAAAAAATTGCAGGCTCTGGATTTGATTCCTTTTACAATTCCAGGGGCCTTCTGATGTATTAAGTCTAAATATTATTAGTTCACATATGACTATAGTGATTTAACCTAAGTTTTTGCTTAAATCATTTAGAGAAACCCTAATCAACATAATAACCACATAATTGTTTAAGCTGACACTGAAATAATTGCATATTAGTGTAAATAAGTTAAATTAAACTCTACTCCTAGTAATTAAGTCTAGTGATTCTGATTGTAAATTGAAAGAAGGAATAGAGTATACATTTTTTATAGTTAGTTAACGTTTGTATAGTCTGTACATTTACTTCAAAGAATTTTTTTTTTACTGTCAACCAAAATTTACATTGAAATAAATAAGTCAGAAAATCCGACCGAATACAAACATTGAAACAAATCGGAAGGTTATCTGTCTAGGGGCCAAACTATGAGCTACCTTAAAGACTCTAAATCTCTATACTATTGTTATGCTATTACTTATGTACTAGAAATTAAACCCGTGCGTTGCACGGGTTCTTTTTTAAATTATATTTTTTTAAAGAATTTTTAAGTTATATTTTTTAGTTGTGATATTTAAATTTATATGAAGGTAAAGAAAGGTAATAACTTTAAAATATGCACTAATGATAATAGTAGGACTGAAATTTTAAAAGTTATTATAATGGTAGCTTTAAAAAGTAAAGCACATAATATTTTGTAAAAATTAAATTATAAACATTAATGATATTTGTTTTCATGATTTGGGTTAAATATATTTTGTAGTTTCTATAAAATAGGGATGAATCATATTTGATTTTCCTAAAGAATTTATAACTTTTAGTCTCAATATTAATGAAATGGTTGAAAGTGATTCACTTATTTATATATATATATATATATATCACATTTTGTGGCATTTTTAACAGCTAAGAAAATAAAAAATGAATAATTTGTAATTTGTGTAGATTAAAAATTGTTGCTAATACATAAAAACCACCACTAAAAGTACAACATGAACTAACTTCTCTTATTTCAATAATGTAGGACTAAGAGCTATGAAAACTTTTTGAGGGACTAAATTTAATCCACCCATATTTGACCAGACTAAAAACATATTTAAGCTTTTTTTAAATAGTACAAATAAAAACTTGGTTTTATATTTTGATTATTTTAAATTATAGTTTTAAGTTGCGGTGGTGATGGTTGTAGAGAAGAATAGGGTATCATCAATTTCAATGGGGAAGAAGCGAATCAGTAATGTACAAATCGAATTTCAGGTGTCAAAAGAAGTGATGGGGATTTTTGAGTACGGGAAGTGTAGAGAAGGATCCGATCACAACCGTCGTTTCTCTTCCGCCATCACTGCCAACAACATTCCCTTCTAGTCCACCTCTCCTTCCCTACAATCACTAATTTTTTCCTTTTCCTTCCGTTCAATGAAGTCAAACTGCACTCCTACCCTCATTTTCTCCCTTTCATCTTCATTTCACGTTTTCATTTTCGATCTGTTGAACTTTCCTATTTGTCTCGCTCAGAAATATGTCGCCATGCCCGCATTCAACTACTTCTCTCAATCCAACCTCAATCTCTGTCGCGCTGCCAATCCTATTCCTCTTTTCTCCTGAAACTAAGCCATAAAAGATAAGTAATTTAAAAAAGTAGTTTTGAGATTAACTAAGTTGTCATTAATGGAGTCTAACATATATGGTATGGTATGGGCTGATCAATATGTATATTACTTAGGCTGACCGAATCATGTATTAGATGGGCCGGGTAACCCATGATCCAACCGGATCAAAACCCAACTATAAATAAAGAAGGACCGCCCAAGCGGCGAGATCCTATCATTTTCACGCATTTTTCATCTTGTTCGTTCCTTATCGCTCTCAATTGCTTAGCCCTTGCTTGATTTTTCATTGGTCTATTTTACATTCCTTTCGTTCTAAATCGATTAGCCCGAGAGGATAGTTCCATACCGGAACATTGGCGCCCACCGTGGGGCCCTGGATACTTTCCTAGGCTTCAATTTTCACCGCAATGGTGACTCGATCCGGGGCGAACGGAGAGAGGAATCATGTTCAACAAAATGATGTTCCTCCCGATGTTCTTCAGCGGATCATGGACGATCTCAATGAACTTCGTCAACATAATCAACAGTTACAGAATCAACTTACGGATATCAATCAGACTCAGGGTTTACGAGAGGGCGATCGAAGAATGGCTGAGACGGTGGTGGACTTTCAACCTTTTACAGAGGAAATAGCGAACACTGCCGTCCCAGACAATTTAAAGACATTGAAACTCGACTCTTACTATGGCGATTCAGATCCAAAGGACCATTTAGTGTATTTCAACACGAAAATGGTCATTGTAGGCGCATCAGACGCGTTGAAGTGCAAAATGTTGCCATCAACTTTTAAGAAATCGGCGATGATTTGGTTTACAACTCTACCGTCAAGGTCAATTGTCAATTTCACTGAATTATCTACAAAGTTCTTGTCTCAGTTTTCTACTAGTCGTGCACAAAAAGTAACTCCGACGACATTATTTAATGTTCGTCAAGGACCAAATGAGACTTTGCAGTCTTACATGGGGCGTTTCAATCAATTATCTGTTCATTTGGAGGATAAAATGCCAGAAATTTGCATTGCAGCTTTTGAATTGGGCTTGAAGCCGGGTGGTTTGAACAGTAATTTGAGTAGAAAACCTGTGGAGACAATGGTGCATTTGCGCGAAAGGGTACAAGGGTACATCAGGGAGGAGCAGAGTGATCGGATCAAGAACAACCGCCCGAATGTAGCAGTTCCAGGGCAGAAACAGCAGTTTGAGACGAAGAAGGGAGCGGTTGCAGATCAATATTCGAAGGGATGGACCGAACGTAGCAACGCAGGGTATAATAATCGTAACCGTTATGACGGCCGATTTGATAACCGTTCTCATTTCAAAAATCATGCTCAACCGTATGGAGTGCGTGGGCCAGGACATTCGATGACGTGGACTCGGAACCAAAATGACCGTGCAGTACCTTTGGCGGTTAATTTGACTGAAGCTTTGCACACGTGTTTGGAGGCGAATGTTATTCGTTTTCCACGGCAGCCAAAGCCGTCAACGGGTTACGTGGACAAGAAGAAGTGGTGCGAGTATCATAGGATTTCAGGGCATAATACTGATGACTGTTTTACTTTGAAAAAGGAGATTGATAAATTGATAAAGGCTGGGTATATGAAGCAGCTGGAGGGGCGAAGCAATTCAGATGAAGCAGGAACTTCAACAAGACGAACCGAAGATGGAAAAGAGATTGAGGGTGGTGGTCAAGATAGGCAATCGGATGGAAAAGCAAAGGGGCGAATTCATTCTATTTTTGGTGGATTTCGTGGCGGAGGAATGACTAATTCAGCTCGTAAGAGGTACGTTCACTCCATTAATGCTGTTTACTCTAACGATTGGGGAAGTTGGGCAACCAATCAACCCGATATAACGTTTACTGTGCGAGATTTTGAGGGAGTACAGCCTCACGAAGACGATCCAATTGTTGTAATGCTGAGGATTGCTGATTATGAAATTGAGAGGGTACTTCTGGATCAAGGAAGCTCGGCGGATTTGATTTATGGTGACGCTTTTGAAAAGTTGGGGCTAAATGAATCTGATTTGTTGCCTTATGATGGTTCTTTAGTGGGTTTTTCTGGAGAAAAGGTATTTGTTCGAGGATATGTGGAATTGAAAACTGTCTTTGGAGAAGGGAAGAATGCGGAGACATTTGCTATTAAGTTTTTGGTAGTAAAATGTACTTCACCGTACAATGTACTCATTGGGAGGCCATCACTAAACAGATTGGGGGCGATCATTTCTACAAGACATTTAACGGCGAAGTATCCATTGAGCAAAGGAGGAGTTGGAATTTTAAAGGCTGATCAAATGGTTGCTCGAAAGTGTTATTCAGAAAGTTTTAAGCAGTATGGGAACATGGGTAAGAAAGCAGTGAAAGAGGGGCATCGAGTCTATGAGGTGGATTTAGAACAGTCAGAAATTATTTTGGATCCTCGAGAAGGATTCAGTGAGTACAAGATGAAATCAGAAGAGGAAACTAAGGCGATCCAAATTGGTGAGCGAACCTTGAAAGTTGGTGTCAATTTAACTACAAGTCAGGAAAACAGGTTGGTAAAATTATTATCTGAGAATATGGATTTGTTTGCATGGAGTGCAAGAGATTTACCAGGAATCGATCCGGAATTTATATGTCACAAATTGGCTTTAAATCCCGGGGTGAAACCTATTGTTCAGTTTAAAAGAAAGATGGGCGAAGAAAAGGCAGAGGCTGTAAAGGTGGAAACAAATAAGTTACTGGAGGCTGGGTTCATTAGGGAAGTAAAGTATCCAACTTGGTTGGCGAATGTTGTTATGGTGAAGAAGGCTAATGGCAAGTGGCGAATGTGCACAGATTATACAGATTTGAACAAGCACTGTCCTAAGGATTCTTATCCTTTACCGAATATTGATAAGCTTGTGGATAGGGCATCTGGATTCGGAATGCTTAGCCTCATGGATGCATACTCAGGATATCATCAAATAAGAATGTATCAGCCTGACGAGGAGAAAACAGCTTTCATGACAAATCAGGCGAACTATTGCTATCAAACTATGCCGTTTGGGCTGAAGAATGCGGGAGCAACATACCAAAGGTTGATGGATAAGGTGTTTGACAAGCAGGTGGGGCGGAAGATGGAGATTTATGTAGACGACATGGTGGTCAAGTCAGAGGAAATGGTGGCGCATTGTTCTGATCTCGAAGAAGCTTTTGGCGAACTAAGAAAGCATAACATGAGACTTAATCCGGAAAAGTGTTCGTTTGGAATTCAAAGCGGAAAGTTTTTGGGTTTCATGATCACGAGGAGAGGAATTGAGGCGAACCCTGATAAGTGTAAGGCGATACTCGATATGCAGAGTCCAACCTCAGTTAAAGATGTGCAGAAGTTAACAGGAAGAATAGCAGCTTTATCCAGGTTTCTTCCGTGTTCTGGGGAAAAGTCAGCACCATTTTTTCAATGCTTAAGGAAGAACAAAACTTTTCAGTGGACTGAAGAATGTGAGAGGGCGTTTCAAAGTTTGAAGGATCATTTATCCAAGCCACCAATTTTAGCCAAACCAGTTCCAGGTATTTCATTATCAATGTTTATTTCCATATCTGATAATGCAGTTAGTTCAGTTTTGTTGCAAGAAAATAAGGATGATATGAGGATCATATATTTTGTGAGTCATGCTCTTCAAGGAGCTGAAATCAGATACCAAAAAATTGAAAAGGCTGCATTAGCTCTAATCATATCCGCCAGGAAATTAAGACCTTATTTCCAAGGCTTTCCAATTGTGGTAAAAACAGATTTGCCACTTCGCCAAGTTTTGCAAAAGCCTGATCTGGCTGGACGAATGGTTTCCTGGGCTGTTGAATTGTCAGAATTTGAAATCACTTTTGACAGGAAAGGTCTGGTTAAAGCACAGGTATTGGTGGATTTTGTTAATGAAATGTCTTCCAGTGAGAAAAATATGGAAGTTGGCGAATGGAGTTTGTCTGTAGATGGCTCGTCTAATGTCAAGGGAAGTGGAGCTGGAATAATCTTAGAAGGGCCAGGTGGCGTGACAGTTGAGCAGTCACTCAAGTTTGACTTTAAAGCAAGCAATAATCAGGCAGAGTATGAAGCTATAATTGCAGGTTTGAAGTTGGCGATCGAGATGGGGGTCAAGAGCATAATGATTAAAACAGATTCTCAGATAGTTTCCAGGCAAATTCAGGGTGAATATCAGGCGAGGGACGCACAGCTGGCTAAGTATTTATTGGAAGCTCAGGGATTGATAAAGCAGATAGGCACAGTGCAGGTCAATTATGTTCCGCGGGAGGAGAATACAAGGGCGGATATTCTATCAAAGTTAGCAAGCACCAAGAAGCCGGGAAATAATAAGTCAGTCATCCAGGAAGTTTTAAGCAGCCCAAGTATCGAAGAAGATGAGACAATGATGGTGTTAACTTTAGCGAATTCAGATTGGATGGGGCGTATCAAACAGTGTTTGGAGGCAGAAGGCTCTGATGTGTTGACATTCTCTAAGGATCAAATTCGCGAGGCAAGTCGTTTCACATTGTTGGGCGATCAATTGTACAGAAGAGGGATTGGAGTTCCTTTATTGAGATGTGTCTCTAAGGATGAGGCGGAAAGAATCATGTTTGAAGTTCACGAAGGTGTGTGTGCAAGTCATGTAGGGGGAAGATCTTTGGCGGCGAAAGTGCTCAGGGCAGGGTTCTATTGGCCAACTTTACGAGGGGATTGTATGGAATATGTGAAGAAGTGTGGTAAATGTCAAATTTATGCAGATTTACATAAGGCGCCGCCTGAGACTCTTAGCTCAATGAGTTCATCGTGGCCATTTGCAATGTGGGGAGTAGATATTCTGGGACCGTTCACTCCAGCAGGTTCTCAAATCAGATTTATTTTGGTGGCGGTGGACTATTTTACTAAGTGGATTGAGGCAGAATCAATGGCGAAAATAACAGCAGAAAAAGTCAAAAAGTTTTATTGGAGAAAATTGGTTTGCAGATTTGGCGTTCCAGCAACTATCGTCTCAGACAATGGAACACAGTTTACAAGCAGGAGTGTGAAGGATTTTTGTGCAGGAATGGGAATTGAGATGCGTTTCGCCTCAGTTGAGCACCCTCAGACAAATGGACAAGTGGAGTCAGCGAATAAAGTCATTCTCAATGGAATTAGAAAGCGTCTAGGCGAAGCTAAGGGATTATGGGCTGAAGAGTTAATCACGGTCATTTGGGCGTACAATACTACTCCTCAATCAACTACTGGCGAATCACCTTTTAAGTTGACTTACGGCGTAGATGCGATGATACCAGCAGAATTACAAGATGTAACTTTCAGGGTGGCAACTTATAATGAAGAGCAGAACGACATGAATAGAGTGGTTGATCTCAATTTAGCAGAGGAAACGCAAGCAGAGGTTCGTTTGAGGCAGGCAATGGTAAAACAGAGGTCGGAAAGGCGATACAATTCTAGAGTGGTTCCGAGGCAAATGAGAGTTGGTGATTTGGTTCTGCGTAGGAAGACAAAGGGGCCTGATGATTCGAAGTTATCACCTAATTGGGAAGGACCTTACAGGATTCTGCGTGAGCTTGGTCAAGGGGCGTATCATTTGGAGGAGTTATCGGGGCGAAGGGTCCCAAGGGCTTGGAATGCACAGCATCTCCGTTATTATTACAGTTGAAGTGCAGGGTGGTTCATTCGGTTTGTTTGGTTTTGTACAGTTTGTTTCAGTGTATGTTTATCCAAGACTATGTTTCGTTGTTTCAGTTTGTGTGTGTTGAAGTCTACGTTTGTTGGTTGTATTGTTTAAGACTATGTTTGTTGTGTAAGACTAAATTCGATGCACTCTTTTCTCTACCCCAGGCGGGAGAGTTTTTAACGAGGCATCAATTATTAATGAATAACAGGTATGCACTCTTTTCTCTACCCCAGGCGGGAGAGTTTTTAACGAGGCATAACCTTTTTAAAATGATCAAGGGCTTATCATTTTACTTATTTCTTTTACCCATAGCGGAAACTTATCAACTAAGGTCTATCAATTGGGCGACGTCAGACAATTGAGAAAAAAGTAAGTCTCTTAAAACAAGAGCATTCGGCCACGAATTCATAAGCACAGTCTTAAATTGGATTTAAGCTTGTCCAAACTAAGCACAAGTCTCCACGCGAGCATACTAATGAAATCAAATATGTTGACTTTGATTTCCATGAGTAACTATGTCAAAAATGAAAAATTTGACTAAGTTATGTACACAAAGGCCTTATGATTCCAAAGTAGTTGATTAAGTTTAAACTTCACAACATTTGACGAGATTCATTTAAGCATATTTCATTATGTACTGCAAAATGCGGGAATAATGTACTCAACTAAACGACGAAGGCGGATCAAATTTGGTGAAAGGTTAGTAAAAGTTATTCATGTTAAGTTATACTTTGAACTTACTGATTGAAAGGTTAGTAAAGCGCAGTATTATTAATTATATTGATTTGTCTGATTGATCTAGTTGTTATTGGATGAATCCTGTTATTGAGATTGAAGGAATTACTTAATGGTTTCTATGTTAAGTTAAGATGTGATAGGAAGAACCATTAGAATTATACAATTTGAGAGTTGATATATAGAAAACACATCATATTAATAGTGCTTGATAAACATTACATAAATACTTAGGATAAACTGTGGAGCTAATGACTCAACACTTACAGAAATAAAGATAAAGCATAGGCAGATTTAACTAACTTAGAAAATAAAAAAAAAGACTAAAGGATAATTCATGCAGAACATATGCTTGAACAGGGGTGGAACTAGTGATTTTCTCCTTCGCCTTCGTTGTTGTTGGCGTTCCCATCCTCTTCATTTTTATCTGCTTCTTCTTCTTCTTCTTCTTCTTCTTCTTCTTCTTCTTCTTCTTCTTCTTCTTCTTCTTCTTCTTCTTCTTCTTCTCCTTTCCCATCCGCGTTATCCGGGCTGATCAGTTTTCCATCCACGATACGAGCATAAGGGTTTGCACCCTCCAAGTTGACCGCCAGGTCAGGATTGAGAAAGGAGATTTGATTTAGTGCTTTGGCGAAGCCAGCCTCAAATTGATCCAAAACAGAACATTGCAATTCAGCAATTTCTGTTTTCATTTTAGAATTCTCATCCAGGGTTTGGTTATGAACAGTAGTTATTTGGGCGAGGTCAGCTTTCACTTTGTCATTTTCCTCAGTTAGTGTCTGAATAGAAGCTTTGTGATTTTCAGCAGTCTTCTTCGCATCCTCAATCTCTACAGCCAAATCAGCAGCCTTTTTCTCATTCGCTTTGTTGGATTTATCTAACAACTTCAACGTTGCTTTCAGCTTCCCAATTTCTTTTTCTTTTTCTTCAACAAGTTTGGCATTGGTGAGGCCATCGAATCCATTAGATTCTAGGTCAATCATCTTGGCGACTGCAGCAATTTCTAAGCCTTTGGTCATCATAGCTTGGCAGGCCTCTTTTAAACCCATCTTCCTCATCTTCTCACGGTCAGCTTCAAAAACCAAGTTTGTCTCCACCAGAGAGTTGAAATATATCTTTGAATCCCAAAGTGAAGTTACTTCAGTGGAGGTTAGTTCTTCAAACTCCTTCAGCAAGTTCTTCCAGCAAATAGGCGGAGCGCTTGATGAGCAGCCTTTATTCGCCCCTGGCGAATCATTTCTGTTCATAAATTGCTCTAAGGAAGTCTGGTTCGAAGCTTTGTTCTTCTGAGTGGCAGGTTCTTCAGTCTTTTTCTTTTTCTTGGCGGGGCGACCAACTTCTGTGCCAGAATGGCTGGTGTCATGGTCGGCAACAGACTTTGAAGGATTCCTTTTTTCACGGGCGGCCTGTTGTTCACGGCGAAAGCGGAGGAGATCTTCTTCAGTAAGGCGAGCCATTTTACCTGCAGCAGTATAGTGGTGTTAGAATATAAGAAGATTTTAATATAAAGTGGAAAGGTAAAATGCATAATGAGATGTCTTACCAATGTATTTACCCACTTCATTCTTAGAAAGGGCGGCCATAAAATCTGCAAGGTTCAATCCTAAGCCAGATAAAAGTTGGCAATCTACTAATTCTGATTCAGTCAAGGCATCCTCGGAAATTTTGATGATGCCTTCATATTGGTTCGTCCAGTAGAATGGAAATCGGGGACTCCCGTCATCAAAGTAAAAAATATCTTTACAGGGTTCTGATTCACGGAGTTTGAAAAATTTTCCTTTGAAGTGTTTATAGTGACTTTTGAATAAAGTGAATAGCCCTAAACCCCTAGCAGTAGCAAGCGAAACGTATTCACCTCTAACGTTTCGCCCGCATGTCTCAAAAAAGTAGAAAAACTTATTACTGGTGGGTTCGATTTTTAGAGTTAGGCATAAAATTTCAAAGGCTTTTAAATACGCCCAAGCATTGCCATGAAGTTGGGTAGGAGCTACATTCAGAAGGGTTAAAATGGAACAGGTGAAATCAGAGAAAGGCAGAGTATACTTCAAATCGGAAAATAAGTTTTCAAAGAGATAGGTGAAGTTTCGCCCCTGATTATCTGGTCCCCCAAAACAACACGGCTCATCAGGGGCGCAGGGAATTATGTCCAAATGTGCATCTAGGCCATCTTTCCTAAAGTTGTATTTAGTGACTAAATCTATGATAGCTTTTGGGGTAGAGTATTTAGAGAATTGTTTTTTGATTTTACTAGCCACCCATAGGGAATCGGCAATAGGTGGAACACTAGGAGTAGAAGCCTCTTTACGGTTAGAAACCATTTTCAAAGTGTCCTGAAAGTGAAAGGTTTAGAAGTAAGATGAAGAAGGAATAGAGTATAAGTTTTTAGTTTACAATGCAAGGTTTATGAAGTGTTTCTGGGTAGAGAAAGAGTTATGGGTATCAAAAATAGAAACTTTTATGCGCAAGTTCATGTGAAAGTATGAAATAAAGAAGAAAAGGGAAGAAGATTGTTACCTGAGAGAAAGTTTGGAACTTCAAGGACTTTGCTGGGTTGGTTGATGACGAATGCAGGAAATAGGAAAGCGGGTTTGGCAGAGAAGAAGCAGGGTGTGGGTTTGTGTTTTACTTGAAAAGAACGTTGGTAGTAAGGAATTGCAGGTAAGTGATGAGAGGGGTAAAATAGGGGGCTTTATATAGAGAAGGAAGGAGGATGAAAGGGTGAGATGAAAAGGTACATTGATTACCAGATGAGTGAACACGTGCTTACATTTGGGTATTCAAGAGTCAAGTTTGATGTTTGTATTAAAAGAGGACACGTCGATCAAGGATTTGAATTTGAACGGGCGTGATTCATTGAAAAGGCCAAGTGGAAAGGACATTTTAGTCCGGCAATCATGACGTTCCAGGAGTCGCTGGAACGGCACAACCTTTTGTGTTTGAATTCATTTTATGTGCTTTTAATCGCATTTATTTTTTATGATGGTAATCATGTTGATGGGATTTAAAGACGCGGTAATGCTGCGGCTCAAGTTCCAAAATATTTGTGGATATCTGTTGATGTAATTGTAGCAGGAAAAGCAATGATGATTCTTTCCACAGTCAGGGCGTAGCAGGTAATAGGCTCAGAGATTTGACAGGTTAGGTTGAACACGCAAGAAAAGAAGAAGGGGAAAGAGCTGGTTTGACGTGGTTATTATTATTATTTACTTTTACTCAAATGAACACATGTTATGATTTACACGCCCATTCTAATTGCATCATGAGGGCTTTAATGGTTGAGGGCTTATTAAAGACACTTTCGCCTTATACTAAGCCTCAATGTCTTGAGGGCTTGTGGTATGGTATGGGCTGATCAATATGTATATTACTCAGGCTGACCGAATCATGTATTAGATGGGCCGGGTAACCCATGATCCAACCGGATCAAAACCCAACTATAAATAAAGAAGGACCGCCCAAGCGGCGAGATCCTATCATTTTCACGCATTTTTCATCTTGTTCGTTCCTTATCGCTCTCAATTGCTTAGCCCTTGCTTGACTTTTCATTGGTCTATTTTACATTCCTTTCGTTCTAAATCGATTAGCCCGAGAGGATAGTTCCATACCGGAACAATATATGTATGATTTGAGTGTGTGATTGATTTGTTTATATAGTGATATACAATAGATGCATGGTTCAATCTAATATATTGCATTTTTATTTATTTAATGTAGGTAGGTGAAGAGCCTCCTGACATTAGCAATTTTATTCAGTTTCTGAAACTGTCATTGCCAATATGCCACTATTATTTAATGTTAGTTTATCTTAGGAGCTGCTATTATAAGGAATTGTAAAATTTTGTGGGTTTAAGAAATTGAAAGGGAAAAAATGTCTTATTCCTTTCCTTGTTTGGAGATATATTCCTGCAGAAAAATTGACTGCAAATTTAGACCATTGACATACCAAAACTAATCTAACTGAAGTAGATGCTTTACTGTTATTAATTTTTTTTAGGTTAGTAAGTCTTTCTTCAAGGTAATGTGTAACTGAAAAAATTTCAACATGAATAGGTGGAAGGCAAGCTCGTGGGGTCTTCAAGGCAATGTGTAACTGAAAATGAATTAGTGGAAAGCAAGCTCGTGGGGCTTTTAAGGAAATGTGCAACTGAAAAGTTGATATTAATTTGTTCGTTTCACACATTGTTCATTTAATGTTTATCTCTCAAGCTTCCTTTTAGTCAGTATCCATTTTGTGCCTTCAAACACATGTAGGCAAGATACATTTTGCCCATCCATTGAAATTGCCTGGTCCATCAACGGTTATATTATTTAATATATTTAACTAGTGGAATTACCCGTGCCCTGCACGGGTGACTTTTGTTATTTACAATTTAAATTTTGTGTAATATTATGTTTTGTATCATTTTAGTAAATATATTTTAACAATTGTTTCAATCTACCATGATTTCTTACTTATTTAAATATGAAAAAATTAAATATTTTAAATTATAAAACTTAAATTCACTCAAACTTTTGTATATATATTAAATCAGTATTTTTAATTTTTTAATACATGTTTAATTATTAATATTTAATTGATCATTTTTCATATCAATGTTTCTATTTATAATAACTAAGAATAATAATAACATATATTTTGATTCAAAATGTTAATTTCGAAGAGAAATCAATATGTAACAACAAAATGAACCACTTCTAATAAAACTCAAATCAAATAATAGGAAAAAATCACCACATTAAATAAACCAAAATAATAGATAATTTACGAAAATTATTTAGAACCAAAAGCTTCTCTTATTTTTGAATAAAGTCTCATGTGACTATTACTTTTAAGTTTGAACTCGTTTCCCTTTTTTGTCTTTGACTCTTCGATCATACCTTTGGTAACCACCGCCTACCAGGGACAATGGAGAAAAAATCTATTTTATCAATCCAAGCAGATAAATTGAAGGATTTCCGTCTTTCCCCTTCATGATTTAAAAATGGGTGAAACAATATATAATGGTGAATACAAAATGGAAGAATGAATAAATAATAGGATCATGAAATAAGGGTGTTCAGAACCGAACCAAACCAAATAAAACCGCTCAAACCGATCTAAAAAACCGAAAACCAAAAAAATCGAAAACCGCAAAAACCGATATTTTGTTAATGGCTCGGTTTGGTTTTCAGTTCTCATGTTCAAAATCGAACCGATCCAAACCAAACCGAAAGTATTTCTTTATTTAAATTTTGACATACATAAATTACCCATTTAACCATACTTATACTGTTTTATTCCATGTATACTCAAACCTTTACAGTAATGTGTTTAACCTTTTTCAAGTTAGGAGACATATGTCTGCTTTTCATTCAGGGAAAGTGAAACCCTCTTGTTCTGCTTCTTTGCCTTTTACTCAAAACAATACGATTGTAAAATTGCTTGATAGTCAACTTAGATAGAGTTAATTATATATTGTCCATGAAATGCAGTAGTGTTACAAATTACAGTCATCTCTTAACAATCATAATTCTGTGCGTACTTAATTCAGTTTATACAATATTGATGATAGTGAAAATAATGATATCTTGTCTCTGTAACTTTTACGGTGCTTCTTGTTTTATGATTTTATTTTCTATTTAGTTATTTATTTGAAGATTTTTAGTTTCTTTGAAAAACTGAAATCCAAGTCAATCCAAACTGATAAAAATTGGATCCGATTGGTTCGGAAAAACAAACGATTGGATGATTAAATTATAAAACTGAAGCGATCGGATTGGATGAATTTTTCCTTTAAAACCGAACCGCGAACACCCCTATAATGAAACATGAAATAAATCATTTTACACAAAAATAAAATGGAGTGATAAGAGGATAATGTAACCAATAATAAACTTATAATATTGCGATCATACAGTGGTGGTGGAGAATTATAAAATAAAAAATGGAAATAAAACTCTGAAAACAATAAATCAAAATAAGATAAACACAATGCCACAAAGAACAGGTGAAAGAGAATGTTATATATTAAAGAAATAATGTGAGAAATGTCTCAAAAGAGCAAATTAAACAAATTCTAACCAATGCGCATGCATAGCAAAATTAATTATTTTTTGCATTAAGATAGAAAGCATTACCTTGCACATGATTGATAAATTATTTTTCTCTATAGTTGTTTCAAATGAAAGAAAAATTGAAGGTGAATGTTCCTTAACATATAATCGAATAACGATTTGAGAAACAGAAAAATAAAAGGGAGGAAAGAGAGGAGTATGGAAAATATGGAAGAAGGTTGAAAATACTTACCATGGAATAGACGAACGGAGAAAAAAATAGGATGAGTTTTTTTCATAAGAAATCCCAAAGATAAGAGGAAGAAGTATATGATGAATAGAAAATGGAGGAAATTGAAAGTCCTTGCTTTATTGTCGAGGAGGTATGCACAAAATGATGTTGAAATTGTTACTAATGCTATAAATTTAACATGTAATTTTATTTCCAAAACCACCCTCATCACCTCCTCGACCACCCTCTGAAATTCGTATTCACCTAGGACAGATGTGATACACAATGTTGCAACAATGTGTAGCACAACAAAACACAATCAGAGTATCAATAATAAACAAACAGTTAAAACACAAGGAGTTGTTAACCCAGTTCGGTGAACATCACCTACGTCTGGAGGATACCAATCCAGGAGTCAATTCACTATCAAATAATAGTTCTCAGGTCACATAAAAGTCCCTCCTATACCTAAGTACTCCCCCTTAGTATAGAGCCTCTTATATGTTCACCACTATTACACAAGTGAATCAAGCTTAGCCCTTCTCCTCTAAGCTATGAGAAAACTTTCTCTAACTCCTAACAATCACTGCCACAGTGATCAAGACATGTTTATCAAAAACAGTTTGATGAGATTACAACTCAACTAAACAAATTCAACTCAGTACTTTGATGAACTAAAGCACTAAGTTGGTACAACACTCACAAGATGACTCACAAACAAAACCCTAAAATCAATATCTGAATCTCTGAATCCGTGCGTAGCTAGGGTTTACAAGTTCCTTTTATATAGACGTTCACTTGGGGCTTGGATCTTCAATGGGCTGAACGTCATAGAGTCCACTAACACACTTCTGGAAAGAATCTTCATGGAATCAAATCTTGCCAGAATAAAATAACAGAACCAAGTAAAACAGAATTTGAGATAGACTTGGTCCATACGATATTAATCTTGTTACTTCAGCCAAGATTAAAACAAGCACGCCTTCAGAAGATAAAACGCACAGCATAGGATAAAAACTTCTGAATCACCATACAGTTAGCAACCTCACAACAAGCTTGACTTTAACGACTGAACAAGCAACATATGTAATTCCACCATGTTGCTCCAGATGTTGGAACATATGGTTGCCCATCATGTTTTGAGCAAAATGCAGCCAATCAAAAGAACTACAATCTCCCCCTTTGGCAAATTTTTGCTAAAACATGATCAGACAGCCAAACAACAAACTCATCCATTTGCACACAACAGCACACATCATATGATGAACGTACCACCCTACTGAACAACATCAAACTTAGTCTGAACAAAAACACTCAAACAACAGTACTAACAAGCAACAGTACCATTCTCCCCCTTATTAGCAGAAATTGTCAAAGGGTGCAGAGAAACAACAAAGGTCAACAAAATAGTACAACCATATTGAAGAGATGAAGGAACAAGGGCACTAATCACTAGTAGTATCATCATCAGAAGTACCAACATCATCTTGAGCATGAGCAGCAGCATTGTCTTCAAGAGGCCTCTTGCCTTTAGTCAACTGCAGAATGAGAGTGTCCACATTCTTCTTCCTCAATGTACAACTAGTAATTGTGTCCTGAAGCATCTTAGACACAGCAATAAGCGCAGCAATTGGAGTCTCAGGAGTCTTCTGAGAGGAAGTACCCTCCCCCTGAGTCATCTCAGCCAAACCAGCAACATCAGAAACATGGGCACCAGCTAGCAGCCTGGAATCAATAGTGAGAAGACTAGCTTTCTGGCTAGGAACCTCATCATCAAGGAGAATTTGAGGATGTTGACTCAAAATAATCCCACAAATTAAACAAGGAAAACCAATAGGAAGCCTGACAGCAAAAGTTTCAGCATGCTTCATAGTTTGAGCAAAGACATATTCACCAAAATCAAACTGAGTTTGAGTTCCAACCAGATAAATTAATTTTGCCAAACCTGAAGAAACATCTGAGCTATGAGTGGTAGGAGCCCAATTTGCAGCACCAATGCGATTCAAGATAGCATACTTCACACTCAAATAAGTAGAAGACAGCAATCCTTTAGCAGGCCATACCATAGTCTGACCAGCCGTGAGTTCTTTAGTGATAGCACTCAATGACAGCTCTTCATTTCCTGTGGCAACAGTGCTCCTTCCCAAATACTGGTTAATGATCTCAGGTGAAAAATGGACACACTTACCACGCACAAACACTTTCCTGAAATCAGGATGCCCAGAAACAGTGCAATTTGTAGTCACATTCACAATAAATTCTCTCACCAACTTGTCATAGTAGCCACCTATCTCAGTAACAGTTTTCAATAACCCAACAGCCTCAAGAAGTTTCATAATTTCTTGACAATGCAGAATCTCACCAGTCAATTCCCTCTCTTGAGCAATCCTGCGCTGATAAACATACTTCCACTTACCAACACTCTCTTCAGAGTGAAAAGAAATGTTATCCAAAGGAGCAGCAGGCACATTTTCTGGAATTCGTTTCCCAATCTTGCGCTTCCGAGCAGCAGAACAAGTATCTGACTTATCCAACTCCTCAGTTGGAGTCTCATCAACAACAGGAGCAGCATTATCTTTGTGAACCTTTCTCTTGACATTCTGGACAACAGGAGTATCATCATCAAGAATAATGACCTTCTTGCTCTTCTTGTTCTCACTCAAACCCAAACCTAACTTCTTGCCAGAGGAACGCGTAGAGTACTTACGAACAACAGTCATCTTTTGCCTTTTTGAAGCAACAGAAGCAGAAGCACCAAGGGTGTTGATCAACACCTCATCAGATTCTGAGTTTTCAATAACATCCTGAACATCCTCGACATGCATAGTTTTATCAACAGAGGGAGTAGAGATGGGAACCATTACCTCTTCCTCAAGATGATCAGAATCCTTGTTGCAATCAGTATCAACACCGTGGCTTGATTGGTTGTTGCTTGGTGATGGAACAATTGGATCTACATTTGCATGTAAAACTTCCTTGAGAGGAGTTTCCAACACTTCAGTGATACGAGAATCATCAACATCATCACCCGTACTTGGGTTGATCTCAGCCTCGGAATTCACTCTCTGAGTAGCCTCAGAGCCTCTCGTTACCATCTTCCTCTTTGCTTTGGACGCATCTGACTTGGATCGTGCCTTTTTCCCTTTCTTCTTGTGCGGATCAGATGATGGTTGAGAGATACCTTGAGCAATTGCGATTTCACTGGTATGAGGAGAGGATTTGGATACCCTTGAAGATTTTGGGGTTTTGGATTTCAGACCCATTACCTTTAGCCCGTAAGCATTCATCTCAGGAGTGAGTTTCTTGCTAGAATCTTGACTCATGGTGAAGAAAACACACAGAAGGAAACACGGGTCTTCAAGAAAGGAATGGACGGTTTTGGAGTGAGTTTCAGAGATTGGAAGTTGCACAGTGGAAGTTGCAGAAGAGATTATCAAGAAACAATGGAAATTCCTGATTAAGCGTGTCTCAGAAGTAATAACAAAATAGCCGTTGGCACACAAAAATCCCTTTAATTGCTATAATTCCTCAAATAAACAGATACCCAATAACTGCCTCAATTTTTCAAACTGTGTGGCATCCAGAGCTTTGGTAAAAATATCTGCTAACTGCTTCTCAGTTGAGACATGTTCCAGAGTAACAGTACCATCTTCAACCAACTCCCTGATGAAATGATGACGAATATCAATATGTTTTGTTCTGCTGTGCTGAATTGGATTTTTGGATATGTTGATAGCACTTAGATTGTCACAAAACAATGTCATAACATCTTGTTGCACATTATACTCCTTTAACATTTGTTTCATCCACATCAACTGAGTGCAACTGCTTCCAGCAGCTATATATTCAGCTTCTGCCGTAGAGAGAGAGACACAATTTTGCTTTTTACTGAACCAAGAAATTAGATTGCTTCCAAGAAAGAAACATCCACCTGATGTGCTCTTCCTATCATCAGCACTTCCAGCCCAATCCGCATCACAGTAACCTGTTAACACTGAATTAGTGTTGCGAGAGTACAAAATGCCATAATCACTTGTACCACTGACATACTTAATGATCCTTTTCACTTGAATGAGATGACTAGTCTTTGGTTCTGCTTGATACCTAGCACAGACTCCAACTGCAAAAGTAATATCTGGTCTGCTGGCAGTGAGATACAAAAGACTTCCAATCATGCTTCTATATAAACTAGGATCCACATCAGTACCTTTCCCATCCTTTGAAAGCTTGATATGAGTTGCAGCAGGAGTTCTTTTATGGCCAGCATTCTCAAGACCAAACTTCTTAACAATTCCCTTGGCATACTTACTTTGAGTGATGAATAAGGTATCTTCCATCTGTTTTACCTGAAGTCCCAGAAAGTAAGTTAATTCGCCTACAAGACTCATTTCAAACTCAGATTTCATTTGTTCAACAAATTGTTCCACCATATGGTTCGACATGCCACCAAACACGATGTCATCAACATAAATTTGAGCTACCATGAGTTCACTGCCATTTTTCTTAACAAACAAGGTTTTGTCAATGCCACCTTTGTCATAACCATTGTTGATCAGAAACTCTGTTAATCTTTCATACCAGGCTCTAGGTGCTTGTTTTAAGCCATACAGAGCCTTTTTCAATCTGTACACATGATCTGGAAAACTTGGATCTACAAACCCTTTAGGTTGTTCCACATAGACTTCTTCATCCAGGTAACCATTCAAGAATGCACTCTTGACGTCCATTTGATATAGTCTGAATTTTAGCAAACATGCTACTCCTTGTAAGATCAAGTTTTGATCTAGTAGTACAACTCTATGTTTTGATGATTACAAGTTAACCTTTTGATATGAACAATTGTGGTACTCTAACGTGTTTTTCTGAGTGTGCTATTTACAGGCTCTGACCTCAACTCAATCTCACACAAATCAGAAGCACTGTGTATAAAGGGTAACCCAAGCAACGCTTTCGCATTCACCATGTTCAGTATGAACAGTGGAAAAGCTTCAGAAGTTCTGAAGCTATACAAACTCTGTAAGATCAAGTTTTGATCTAGTAGTACAACTCTATGTTTTGATGATTACAAGTTAACCTTTTGATATGAACAATTGTGGTACTCTAACGTGTTTTTCTGAGTGTGCTATTTACAGGCTCTGACCCTGACTCAATTTCACACAAATCAGAAGCACTGTGTATAAAGGGTAACCCAAGCAACGCTTTCGCATTCACCATGTTCAGTATGAACAGTGGAAAAGCTTCAGAAGATCTGAAGCTATACAAACTCTGATGAGGACTCAGTCGCTAGAAGCTCTGATGATCCAGAAGTTCTGACAACCAAGAAACACTGAAGGTTCAGATGTTCCGATGGTGTAGAAGACTCTGAAGATCCAGAAGCTGAATAGTGGAAACTCTGATGTCCAGAAGCAAGAAACTCTGAAGGCCATGTTCTTCCCTCTGAGTTCAGAATCAGAAGATACAATGGTCAGAGGATCTGTGCTTTCCCTCTGACTCTGATCAACCGGCTTCACAAGTTCCAATACGAAGCATTCCTCTGATCAGAAGTCTCCTAGGTTAAAAGGTCAAGTCGCTATCCAAGTACAAAAGCAAGTGTACCTTCCTGACGACCTACCTAACGTTCTCAGCCACAGCAGAAGCTGGATTTTCCAGAACTGCCCTCCAACGGTAGCATTTCCCATGCAACGCTCAACCCTAATCCTTGGAGTATATATAGAGGCTGAAGATTGAAAGAAGCGGCTAGAAGAAGTGAAGTGAATACAAGAAGCAACACACGCGCAAGATATTCAAAATATTCTAAGCTTTCTTTCATCTTGTAATTTATCTTAGTTTACACTCAGCTTATTCAGAAGCAAACCCTTGTAAACACCAACCTCAAACAGTTGTTTGATTTTTCCTTTAGGAGATCAAGGTTGATCGGATCCTAGAGAAGACTAAGAGAGTGAATCTTAGTGTGAGCTAAGTCAGTGTAATTGTTAGTCACTTGTAGGTTTCAAGTGCAGTTGTAACTCTTACCTGATTAGTGGATTGCCTTCATTCTAAGAAGGAAGAAATCACCTTAACGGGTGGACTGGAGTAGCTTGAGTGATTTATCAAGTGAACCAGGATAAAATCCTTGTGTGCTTTTCTATCTCTATCTTTTGCACTTAATTCTCGAAAAGATTTGTTAAAATCTTTAAGGTGGTAGTTTTGTACTGAAAACGTTATTCAAACCCCCCCTTTCTACCGTTTTTCATACCTTCAATTGGTATCAGAGCGCAAGTTCTGATTACCACACCTAACAGTGTTCAGTGATCCGGGCCGGTGTGAAAAACAATGGCTGCCACCACCAGTGAAACTCAAAGAGATGGTTACAACGCAAAGCCTCCTATGTTCGATGGTCAAAGGTTCGAATATTGGAAAGATAGACTGGAAAGTTTCTTTCTGGGTTTCGATGCAGATCTCTGGGATATTATTGTGGATGGCTATGAGCGTCCAGTTGATGCAGATGGCAAAAAGATCCCAAGGTCAGAGATGTCTGCAGATCAAAAGAAGCTGTACTCACAACATCATAAAGCTAGAGCAATTCTTCTAAGTGCTATCTCCTATGAGGAGTACCAGAAGATTACAGATCGTGAGTTTGCTAAAGGCATTTTTGATTCTCTGAAGATGTCTCATGAAGGAAACAAGAAAGTCAAAGAATCAAAGGCATTGTCTTTGATCCAAAAGTATGAATCCTTCATCATGGAGCCAAATGAGTCCATTGAAGAAATGTTCTCCAGATTTCAACTGCTTGTAGCTGGCATACGTCCTCTCAACAAGAGCTACACAACAAAAGATCACGTCATAAGGGTCATCAGGTGTCTTCCTGAAAGTTGGATGCCTTTGGTGACTTCAATAGAGCTCACGAGAGATGTTGAGAATATGAGTTTAGAAGAACTCATCAGCATTTTGAAATGCCATGAGCTGAAGCGCTCAGAGATGCAAGATCTGAGAAAAAAGTCCATAGCCTTGAAATCCAAATCTGAAAAGGCTAAGGTTGAGAAGTCAAAGGCTCTTCAAGCTGAAGAAGAAGAATCTGAAGAAGCATCAGAAGATTCTGATGAAGATGAGCTGACTCTGATCTCCAAGAGACTCAACCGCATCTGGAAGCACAGGCAGAGCAAGTTCAAAGGCTCTGGAAAGGCAAGAGGAAAGTCTGAATCCTCAGGTCAGAAGAAGTCATCAATCAAGGAAGTCACTTGCTTTGAGTGCAAAGAATCAGGGCACTACAAAAGTGACTGTCCAAAATTGAAGAAGGACAAGAAGCCAAAGAAGCACTTCAAGACCAAGAAGAGTCTGATGGTGACATTCGATGAATCAGAGTCAGAGGATGTTGACTCTGATGGTGAAGTCCAAGGACTCATGGCTATTGTCAAAGACAAAGGAACAGAGTCAAAGGAAGCTGTTGACTCTGACTCAGAATCAGAAGGAGATCCAGACTCTGACGATGAAAATGAGGTATTTGCTTCCTTCTCTACCTCTGAACTGAAACATGCTTTGTCTGATATCATGGATAAGTATAACTCCTTGTTGTCTAAGCATAAGAAGCTGAAAAAGAACTTATCTGCTGGTTCTAAAACTCCTTCTGAACATGAGAAAATCATATCTGATTTGAAAAATGATAACCATGCTTTAGTTAATTCTAACTCTGTGCTTAAGAATCAAATTGCAAAGTTAGAAGAAGTTATTGCCTGCGATGCCTCTGATAGTAAGCATGAATCTAAGTATGAAAAATCTTTTCAAAGATTCCTGGCTAAAAGCGTAGATAGAAGCTTAATGGCTTCAATGATCTATGGTGTAAGCAGAAATGGAATGCATGGCATTGGCTATTCTAAACCAATTAGAAATGAGCCTTCTGTGTCTAAAGCTAAATCCTTGTATGAATGCTTTGTTCCCTCTGGTACCATATTGCCTGATCCTGTACCTGCTGAAGTTGCTAAAAACCCTCTTAAAAAGGGATCTTTCTCTATGACTAAATATCATGCAAATATTCCTTTAAAATATCATGTTGAGACACCCAAGGTGATCAGAACCTTTGGGGTAACTAACAAAAGAGGACCCAGAAAGTGGGTACCTAAGGACAAGATTATCTATGTTGCAGATATCCTTGATAGCTCCACTGAAACACCAATCATGGTATCTGGACAGTGGATGCTCGCGTCACATGACGGGAGAAAAGCGTATGTTCCGAGAGCTGAAACTTAAGCCTGGAGGCGAATTTGGCTTTGGAGGAAATGAAAAGGGTAAAATTATTGGTACTGGTACTATTTGTGTAGATAGTAGTCCATGCATTGATAATGTTTTATTGGTAGACGGCTTAACACATAACTTATTGTCTATAAGTCAATTAGCTGACAAGGGTTATGATGTTATATTCAATCAAAAGTCCTGCCGGGCTGTAAGTCAGATCGATGGCTCTGTTCTGTTTAACAGCAAGAGGAAGAACAACATTTATAAGATCAGATTATCTGAGTTGGAGGCTCAGAATGTGAAGTGCCTTCTGTCTGTTAATGAAGAGCAGTGGGTATGGCATAGACGGTTAGGGCATGCCAGTATGAGAAAGATTTCTCAGCTGAGCAAGCTAAACCTTGTCAGGGGCTTACCCAATCTGAAGTTCGCTTCAGACGCTCTTTGTGAAGCATGTCAGAAAGGCAAATTCACAAAAGTCCCTTTCAAGGCAAAGAATGTTGTCTCAACCTCAAGGCCGTTAGAACTTCTGCATATCGACCTGTTTGGACCAGTGAAAACTGAGTCTATAGGTGGCAAGAGATATGGGATGGTTATCGTTGATGACTATAGCCGCTGGACATGGGTAAAGTTTCTAACCCGCAAGGATGAGTCTCATGCTGTGTTCTCTACCTTCATTGCTCAAGTGCAAAACGAGAAGGCTTGTAGAATTGTGCGTGTCAGAAGTGACCATGGTGGAGAGTTTGAGAATGACAAGTTTGAGAGTCTGTTTGATTCCTATGGAATTACACATGATTTCTCTTGTCCCAGAACTCCTCAACAAAATGGTGTTGTTGAGAGGAAGAACAGAACTCTTCAGGAGATGGCTAGAACCATGCTCCAAGAAACTGGCATGGCTAAGCACTTTTGGGCAGAGGCAGTAAATACAGCATGTTACATTCAGAACAGAATCTCTGTGAGACCAATTCTGAATAAGACTCCTTATGAATTGTGGAAGAACATAAAACCCAACATTTCTTATTTTCATCCTTTTGGCTGTGTTTGTTATGTTCTCAATACTAAGGATAGATTGCATAAATTTGATGCTAAATCTTCTAAGTGTCTATTACTTGGTTATTCTGATAGATCTAAAGGTTTTAGATTTTATAATACTGATGCTAAGACTATTGAAGAATCTATTCATGTTAGATTTGATGATAAGCTTGACT
Organism: Lotus japonicus; assembly: GCF_012489685.1. Classification (NCBI taxonomy): domain Eukaryota; kingdom Viridiplantae; phylum Streptophyta; class Magnoliopsida; order Fabales; family Fabaceae; genus Lotus; species Lotus japonicus. The sequence continues at coordinate 67,613,735 of NC_080046.1, read as the reverse complement.
CTGACCAGTCAAAGCTAGTTGAAAAGTTTGCAGATTTAAGCATTAATGTTTCTGACAAAGGCAAAGCTCCAGAGGAAGTTGAGCCAGAGGAAGATGAACCAGAGGAAGAAGCTGGTCCCTCTAACTCACAAACTCTGAAGAAGAGCAGAATCACTGCAGCTCATCCTAAGGAATTGATTCTGGGCAACAAAGATGAACCAGTCAGAACCAGATCTGCCTTCAGACCCTCTGAAGAGACCTTGCTGAGTCTGAAAGGATTGGTGTCCTTAATTGAACCCAAGTCCATAGATGAAGCTCTTCAGGACAAGGATTGGATTCTGGCCATGGAAGAAGAATTGAATCAATTCTCCAAGAACGATGTTTGGAGCTTAGTGAAGAAGCCTGAGAATGTCCATGTTATTGGAACGAAATGGGTATTCAGAAACAAGCTAAATGAGAAAGGAGATGTAGTCAGAAACAAGGCAAGGCTAGTTGCTCAAGGCTACAGCCAGCAGGAAGGAATAGACTACACTGAAACATTTGCTCCAGTAGCAAGACTGGAGGCAATCAGACTATTGATTTCTTTCTCAGTAAATCACAACATAGTTCTACATCAGATGGACGTAAAGAGTGCCTTCCTAAATGGTTATATCTCAGAGGAAGTCTATGTTCATCAACCCCCAGGTTTTGAAGATGAAAAGAAACCAGACCATGTGTTCAAATTGAAGAAATCACTCTACGGTCTGAAGCAAGCTCCCAGAGCATGGTATGAGAGACTTAGCTCATTCCTTCTGGAGAATGAGTTTGTAAGGGGTAAAGTAGATACAACTCTCTTTTGCAAGACTTATAAAGATGATATCTTAATTGTGCAAATCTATGTTGATGATATTATATTTGGTTCTGCTAATCAATCTCTATGCAAAGAATTTTCTGAGATGATGCAGGCTGAATTTGAGATGAGTATGATGGGAGAATTAAAGTACTTTCTGGGAATACAAGTTGATCAAACACCAGAAGGAACATATATCCATCAGAGCAAGTACACTAAGGAACTTCTGAAGAAGTTCAATATGCTGGAATCTACAGTGGCCAAGACCCCAATGCATCCAACATGCATTCTGGAAAAAGAAGATATAAGTGGTAAAGTATGTCAGAAGCTCTATCGTGGCATGATAGGTTCACTTCTATACTTAACTGCATCTAGGCCAGACATATTATTTAGTGTTCATTTATGTGCTCGTTTCCAATCAGATCCAAGGGAAACCCACTTAACTGCTGTTAAGAGGATCCTAAGGTATCTGAAAGGCACCACTAACCTTGGCTTGATGTATAAGAAAACATCAGAGTATAAGCTTTCAGGTTATTGTGATGCTGATTATGCTGGAGATAGAACAGAGAGAAAAAGTACTTCTGGAAATTGTCAATTTCTGGGAAGCAATCTAGTCTCATGGGCAAGCAAGAGGCAATCAACCATTGCTCTATCAACTGCAGAGGCAGAATATATCTCAGCAGCAATATGCAGCACTCAGATGCTCTGGATGAAACATCAGCTGGAGGATTATCAGATCCTTGAGAGCAATATCCCAATCTATTGTGATAACACTGCTGCAATTTCGTTGAGCAAGAATCCTATCTTGCATTCAAGGGCAAAGCACATTGAGGTAAAGTATCACTTCATTAGAGATTATGTGCAGAAGGGCGTACTTCTTCTGAAGTTTGTTGATACTGACCATCAATGGGCAGATATCTTTACAAAGCCCTTAGCTGAAGATAGATTTAATTTTATTCTGAAAAATCTAAACATGGACTTTTGTCCAGAGTGAAGATAGATCAGAACCTCTGACTATGATACTTCTTGATCAGAAGATGTCTAGTCCAGAAGGTGACTCAATCAGAGTGTGTGTGCCCACTGGTACTGACTCTGAAGCTGAGACAACAACACGTGCGTCAGAATTTCTGATGCCTAGTTCCTTGTGCCCGTGTGACAGTCTGTTGTGATTGCGTGTAGATATGCTTATCTCCTGTGTGTGATTGTGTATTTTACTGTTACTGTCTATCTTTAATTTTCAACCGTTGATCTTAAAGTGCTTTTTGAATCAACAACGGTTATTTGATAAAACCCACTATACACACACGTTCTCTCTCACTTCCGGTTTTCACTCTCGCACTCCCTGCTTTTCAAAACCGCCTCCTTCGTGATTTCTCTCTCGATCTCTCTTCATCCTTCAAACTTCATCTTCTACCTCAAACCTTCAACCTCTTCAAAATGGTGAGACAAACCAGAAGATCTACTGCAGATGCACCTCAGTTCCCTCACATGGTAGTCGGTTTGGCAACGGGTCAAAGGGGCTCTGAGAACCCAGCACAAGAACAAGCTCAAGCTCAAGAGGAGATTGTTCCTATTGCAGAACGGGGCTGTGCCGTTCACTGTGTATTTCCTCCTGAGGAACTCCAAGTCCTGGCAGAATGGAGATTCAACCTCGACAACTTGGCTGCAAATGGGTTTGATCTCCGTCCTGAAGTCCAAGCTCAAGGTTGGGGAAACTACTTCAATCGACTTCGAGGACCGGTGTATGAGAAGCTAGTAAAGGAATTCTGGAAGCACGCTGATTGTGATGACACTCAGGTGGTCTCTTACATACTGGGTAGGAAGATCATCATCACGGAGAAGTCATTCGTGAATCTGCTAGGTGCAAAAACTGCTCATGGGTATCGGTTCTCACTGACGGAATCGAAGCTGAAACCCAGAACCAAGGACATCGTCAACAAGGCCCTGTACACCACCTTCAAACCGGGCAAGACGAGCTACAAAGTGATGGACCTTCAACCCAAACTCAGGGTCTGGCACAAGATCCTGCTCAACTGCATCAATCAACGACCAAAGGGCAGTTCTCCAGACTACATCAACTTCAATCAGAAGGCGATGCTGTTCTTCATTCAAGACAAGGAGAAGATCTGCCTTCCCTACTTCCTGTTCTCCTATTTGAAGGAATGCATCCGGAAGTCTCGCACCACCTCCTCTATCAAGTCAGCCATCAAATATATCCCTTTTGGGAGGCTGATCTCAGACTTTCTCATTGAAAGCAACTTGGTGCAAGATTTGATCAATGCTGGTTGCACAGAGGACTTGAGCACAATTGTTAGCGATGTCTTCACTGCCAACTCTCTGAAGAAGATGGGTTTGGTCCAGAAGAAGATTGCTCCTGCTCATGAGGACACATCTTCTGAGATCAGAGGAAGAAGAATGCCTCTGAATGACTACCCTCTGTGGACTCAAGCAGACCATCCTGAAGCCATCAGATGCTATGTTGAAGACCTCAGGGCTCAAGGATTCGAGATTGACCTTGATGATTTCGTCAGCAGACTTCCACCAGCTCCAGAGTTTCCTTCTCCTCCCAAGAAGAAAACCAAGAGGAAGATGGTTCTGGACGAATCCTCAGAGGAATCTGATGTCCCTCTGGTCAAGAAGGCGAAGAGCAAGCCTGATGATGATGATGGTGATGATAGTGAGGATGGTCCTCCAAAGAAGAAGCAGAAGAAAGTCAGAATTGTGGTGAAGCCTACTCGGGTGGAACCAGCTGCTGCAGAGGTCACAAGGACTGAACCTCCTGCCAGAGTGACTCGATCATCAGCACATACAAGTAAGCCTGCACTTACCTCTCATGATGATTTGAATTTATTTGATGCACTCCCAATTTCTGCCTTACTCCAACACTCTTCAAATCCCCTCACTCCTATTCATGAATCCCAGCCAGCCGCACAAACCACCTCTCCACCACATTCTCCAAGATCTTCATTCTTTCAACCTTCTCCTACTGAAGCACCACTCTGGAATTTGCTTCAGAACCAACCCTCTAGGTCAGAAGATCCAACCTCTCTCCTTACCATTCCATACGACCCATTACCTTCTGAACCTATCATCCCCAACCAACCAGAACCCAAACCAACAGAACCACAACCCAGAACGTCTGATCACTCTGCTCCCAGAGCATCAGCACGTCCTGCTGTCAGAACCACGGATACAGACTCTTCATCAGCCTTCACACCTGTATCCTTCTCCATCAATGTCATTGACTCTCCTCCCTCCAATACCTCTGAATCACTTAGAAAATTCATGGAGGTTAGGAAAGAGAAGGTATCTGCCTTGGAAGAATATTACCTTACCTGTCCAAGCCCTAGGCAATATCCTGGCCCTAGACCTGAACGTCTAGTTGACCCAGATGAACCTATCTTGGCCAATCCTATCCAAGAGGCAGACCCCTTAGTCCAACAGGCTCACCCTGTCCCTGACCAACAAGAGCCAATTCAACCAGACCCTGAACCTGAACAATCAGTATCTAACCAATCCTCGGTTAGATCACCTCACCCTCTGGTTGAAACTTCAGACCCTCACCGTGGAACCTCTGAACCCAATGCTCCCATAATTAACATTGGTTCTCCACAAGGTGCCTCTGAAGCTCATAGCAGCAATCACCCAGCCTCTCCTGCACCCAACCTCTCCATCATTCCCTATACTCACCTTCAACCCACATCTCTCTCTGAGTGCATCAATATTTTCAATCATGAAGCCTCCTTGAGGCTCCGCAATGTGCAAGGTCAGACTGACCTCAGTGAGAATGCTGAAAATGTGGCTGATGAGTGGAACAATTTGAGCACTTGGCTGGTGGCTCAGTTTCCCGTTATGCTGCAGCTCCTGCATGCCGAGGGAAGTCAGAGCATTGAGGCTGCAAAGCAAAGGTTTGCTAGGAGGGTGGCTCTTCATGAACTCGAACAGAGAACCAAGCTTCTTGAAGCCATTGAAGAAGCCAAGAGACAGAAAGAACAAGAAGAAGAAGCTGCCCGTCAAGCAGCAGCTCAGGCTGAACAAGCCAGACTTGAGGCAGAACGTCTTGAAGCTGAGGCTGAGGCAGAGCGACTTGCACCAGTTCTGTTTACTCCTGCTGCTTCTGCTTCCATTCCAGAACCTCAAGCTGCTCAGAACGTTCCTTCAAGCTCTACTCCGACAAGCTCATCCAGACTCGACATCATGGAACAACGTCTTGACACTCATGAATCCATGCTGATTGAGATGAAGCACATGATGATGGAACTTCTGCGCCGTACTGACAAATCTTAGTTTTTTAGGATCTCTTCTTTTTCTTCCTTTTCCTTTTATTTAACGTTGTTTTATTTAAACTCTGCTTATTTACTTACTTTAATTTGTTCATTTGTGATTCCATATGCATATATCTATATATATTTGTGTCACATATGTTTGCAAAACCTGTTTTATTCATAATTGTTCTATGTTTACATCATAATTCTTTCCATCATACATTATTCCCTATATGAAAGTTAATGCTCTTACAGTTTCTCGAGGTTAAGTTCTTGGTAACTGACCCTTCTATTTACTCACTTGACCGGTGGTAAACGTTCATCCCTTGCATTAACTCTTCTATTTATTATCGCCTCACTCTGATTCTTACATCGTCTTCATTTTCTTTAAACTTAGACCTTCTCTAAGGGGGAGTACCTTGTACTTCCAGCTAAGTTTTTCACACCCCGAGCTTTTTGCTTATGACAAAAAGGGGGAGTAAACCCAGTTTTTGATGTGTAAGATGTGTTAGTGTGACTTATTTTTCTTTTGGAGATTCTAAGAGTTCCACCTTCATGACCATAGATGTGTCACTGGGCAAATACAAGGAATACATTTCACTTCTTCTGAAGTGATTCTAAGTTGACTCTGATACCCAAGACTCTGATACCTTGTCCATGACTCTGATCACTTATGCGCTCTGATTATTCGTTTTTCATCTATGTCATAAGCTTTTCACTCTGAACTCTTATATGATTTAGCTCAGAATCTAGACTTTACTAACGTTTTCATCAAGTATTAGATTCAGGGGGAGCTAAGCTCAGAATCAAGCAGTGACTTGAATTCAGAATGAGCAAGATAAACTATTCACATCAGGATAAGTCTTATTCTATATCTCTAAACTCTGAGTGAATTCAGTTTAATGTTTAAGAATTGTTCATCAAAAATCTTAGTTTTGTCATCATCAAAAAGGGGGAGATTGTAAGATCAAGTTTTGATCTAGTAGTACAACTCTATGTTTTGATGATTACAAGTTAACCTTTTGATATGAACAATTGTGGTACTCTAACGTGTTTTTCTGAGTGTGCTATTTACAGGCTCTGACCCTGACTCAATTTCACACAAATCAGAAGCACTGTGTATAAAGGGTAACCCAAGCAACGCTTTCGCATTCACCATGTTCAGTATGAACAGTGGAAAAGCTTCAGAAGATCTGAAGCTATACAAACTCTGATGAGGACTCAGTCGCTAGAAGCTCTGATGATCCAGAAGTTCTGACAACCAAGAAACACTGAAGGTTCAGATGTTCCGATGGTGTAGAAGACTCTGAAGATCCAGAAGCTGAATAGTGGAAACTCTGAAGTCCAGAAGCAAGAAACTCTGAAGGCCATGTTCTTCCCTCTGAGTTCAGAATCAGAAGATACAATGGTCAGAGGATCTGTGCTTTCCCTCTGACTCTGATCAACCGGCTTCACAAGTTCCAATACGAAGCATTCCTCTGATCAGAAGTCTCCTAGGTTAAAAGGTCAAGTCGCTATCCAAGTACAAAAGCAAGTGTACCTTCCTGACGACCTACCTAACGTTCTCAGCCACAGCAGAAGCTGGATTTTCCAGAACTGCCCTCCAACGGTAGCATTTCCCATGCAACGCTCAACCCTAATCCTTGGAGTATATATAGAGGCTGAAGATTGAAAGAAGCGGCTAGAAGAAGTGAAGTGAATACAAGAAGCAACACACGCGCAAGATATTCAAAATATTCTAAGCTTTCTTTCATCTTGTAATTTATCTTAGTTTACACTCAGCTTATTCAGAAGCAAACCCTTGTAAACACCAACCTCAAACAGTTGTTTGATTTTTCCTTTAGGAGATCAAGGTTGATCGGATCCTAGAGAAGACTAAGAGAGTGAATCTTAGTGTGAGCTAAGTCAGTGTAATTGTTAGTCACTTGTAGGTTTCAAGTGCAGTTGTAACTCTTACCTGATTAGTGGATTGCCTTCATTCTAAGAAGGAAGAAATCACCTTAACGGGTGGACTGGAGTAGCTTGAGTGATTTATCAAGTGAACCAGGATAAAATCCTTGTGTGCTTTTCTATCTCTATCTTTTGCACTTAGTTCTCGAAAAGATTTGTTAAAATCTTTAAGGTGGTAGTTTTGTACTGAAAACGTTATTCAAACCCCCCCTTTCTACCGTTTTTCATACCTTCAAACTCTGATGAGGACTCAGTCGCTAGAAGCTCTGAAGATCCAGAAGTTCTGATAGCCAAGAAACACTGAAGGTTCAGATGTTCTGATGGTGTAGAAGACTCTGAAGATCCAGAAGCTGAATAGTGGAAACTCTGAAGTCCAGAAGCAAGAAACTCTGAAGGCCATGTTCTTCCCTCTGAGTTCAGAATCAGAAGATACAATGGTCAGAGGATCTGTGCTTTCCCTCTGACTCTGATCAACCGGCTTCACAAGTTCCAATATGAAGTATTCCCCTGATCAGAAGTCTCCTAGGTTAAAAGGTCAAGTCGCTATCCAAGTACAAAAGCAAGTGTACCTTCCTGACGACCTACCTAACGTTCTCAGCCACAGCAGAAGCTGGATTTTCCAGAACTGCCCTCCAACGGTAGCATTTCCCATGCAACGCTCAACCCTAATCCTTGGAGTATATATAGAGGCTGAAGATTGAAAGAAGCGGCTAGAAGAATAGCAAGAAGCAATACACACGCGCAAGACATATTCAAAAATATTCTAAGCTTTCTTTCATCTTGTAATTTATTTAGTTTACACTCAGCTTATTTAGAAGCAAACTCTTGTAAACACCAACCTCAAACAGTTGTTTGATTTTCCTTAAGGGACCGGGTAGGTCAGTATCCTTAAGAAGACTAAGAGAGTGAATCTTAGTGGTAGTTCCTTTAGGAGATCAAGGTTGATCGGATCCTAGAGAAGACTAAGAGAGTGAATCTTAGTGTGAGCTAAGTCAGTGTAATTGTTAGTCACTTGTAGGTTTCAAGTGCAGTTGTAACTCTTACCTGATTAGTGGATTGCCTTCATTCTAAGAAGGAAGAAATCACCTTAACGGGTGGACTGGAGTAGCTTGAGTGATTTATCAAGTGAACCAGGATAAATCCTTGTGTGCTTTTCTACCTCTTATCTTTAGCATTTAAGTTCTCGAAAGATTTGTCAAAATCTTTAAGGTGGTAGTTTTGTACTGAAAACGTTATTCAAACCCCCCCTTTCTACCGTTTTTCATACCTTCAATTGGTATCAGAGCGCAAGTTCTGATTACCACACCTAACAGTGTTCAGTGATCCGGGCCGGTGTGAAAAACAATGGCTGCCACCACCAGTGAAACTCAAAGAGATGGTTACAACGCAAAGCCTCCTATGTTCGATGGTCAAAGGTTCGAGTATTGGAAAGATAGACTGGAAAGTTTCTTTCTGGGTTTCGATGCAGATCTCTGGGATATTATTGTGGATGGCTACGAGCGTCCAGTTGATGCAGATGGCAAGAAGATCCCAAGGTCAGAGATGACTGCAGATCAAAAGAAGCTGTACTCACAACATCACAAAGCAAGAGCAATTCTTCTAAGTGCTATTTCCTATGAGGAGTACCAGAAGATTACAGATCGTGAGTTTGCTAAAGGCATTTTTGATTCTCTGAAGATGTCTCATGAAGGAAACAAGAAAGTCAAAGAATCAAAGGCATTGTCTTTGATCCAAAAGTATGAATCCTTCATCATGGAGCCAAATGAGTCCATTGAAGAAATGTTCTCCAGATTTCAACTGCTTGTAGCTGGCATACGTCCTCTCAACAAGAGCTACACAACAAAAGATCATGTCATAAGGGTCATCAGGTGTCTTCCTGAAAGTTGGATGCCTTTGGTGACTTCAATAGAGCTCACGAGAGACGTTGAGAATATGAGTTTAGAAGAACTCATCAGCATTTTGAAATGCCATGAGCTGAAGCGCTCAGAGATGCAAGATCTGAGGAAAAAGTCCATAGCCTTGAAATCCAAATCTGAAAAGGCTAAGGTTGAGAAGTCAAAGGCTCTTCAAGCTGAAGAAGAAGAATCTGAAGAGGCATCAGAAGATTCTGATGAAGATGAGCTGACTCTGATCTCCAAGAGACTCAACCGCATCTGGAAGCACAGGCAGAGCAAGTTCAAAGGCTCTGGAAAGGCAAAAGGCAAGTATGAGTCCTCAGGCCAGAAGAAGTCTTCAATCAGGGAAGTCACATGCTTTGAGTGCAAAGAATTTGGGCACTACAAAAGTGATTGTCCAAAGTTGAAGAAAGACAAGAAGCCAAAGAAGCACTTCAAGACCAAGAAGAGTCTGATGGTGACATTCGATGAATCAGAGTCAGAGGATGTTGACTCTGATGGTGAAGTCCAAGGACTCATGGCCATTGTCAAAGACAAAGGAGCAGAGTCAAAGGAAGCTGTTGACTCTGACTCAGAATCAGAAGGAGATCCAGACTCTGACGATGAAAATGAGGTATTTGCTTCTTTCTCTACCTCTGAACTGAAACATGCTTTGTCTGATATCATGGATAAGTATAACTCTTTATTGTCTAAGCATAAGAAGCTGAAAAAGACCTTATCTGCTGTTTCTAAAACTCCTTCTGAACATGAGAAAATCATATCTGATTTGAAAAATGATAACCATGCTTTAGTTAATTCTAACTCTGTGCTTAAGAATCAAATTGCTAAGTTAGAAGAAGTTATTGCCTGCGATGCCTCTGATCCTGTACCTGCTAAAGTTGCTAAAAACCCTCTTAAAAAGGGATCTTTCTCTATGACTAAATATCATGCAAATATTCCTTTAAAATATTATGTTGAGACACCCAAGGTGATCAGAACCTCTGGGGTAACTAACAAAAGAGGACCCAGAAAGTGGGTACCTAAGGACAAGATTATCTATGTTGCAGATATCCTTGATAGCTCCACTGAAACACCAATCATGGTATCTGGACAGTGGATGCTCGCGTCACATGACGGGAGAAAAGCGTATGTTCCGAGAGCTGAAACTTAAGCCTGGAGGCGAAGTTGGCTTCGGAGGAAATGAAAAGGGTAAAATTATTGGTACTGGTACTATTTGTGTAGATAGTAGTCCATGCATTGATAATGTTTTATTGGTAGACGGCTTAACACATAACTTATTGTCTATAAGTCAATTAGCTGACAAGGGTTATGATGTTATATTCAATCAAAAGTCCTGCCGGGCTGTAAGTCAGATCGATGGCTCTGTTCTGTTTAACAGCAAGAGGAAGAACAACATTTATAAGATCAGATTATCTGAGTTGGAGGCTCAGAATGTGAAGTGCCTTCTGTCTGTTAATGAAGAGCAGTGGGTATGGCATAGACGGTTAGGGCATGCCAGTATGAGAAAGATCTCTCAGCTGAGCAAGCTAAACCTTGTCAGGGGCTTACCCAATCTGAAGTTCGCTTCAGACGCTCTTTGTGAAGCATGTCAGAAAGGCAAATTCACAAAAGTCCCTTTCAAGGCAAAGAATGTTGTCTCAACCTCAAGGCCGTTAGAACTTCTGCATATCGACCTGTTTGGACCAGTGAAAACTGAGTCTATAGGTGGCAAGAGATATGGGATGGTTATCGTTGATGACTATAGCCGCTGGACATGGGTAAAGTTTCTAACCCGCAAGGATGAGTCTCATGCTGTGTTCTCTACCTTCATCGCTCAAGTGCAAAACGAGAAGGCTTGTAGAATTGTGCGTGTCAGAAGTGACCATGGTGGAGAGTTTGAGAATGACAAGTTTGAGAGTCTGTTTGATTCCTATGGAATTGCACATGATTTCTCTTGTCCCAGAACTCCTCAACAAAATGGTGTTGTTGAGAGGAAGAACAGAACTCTTCAGGAGATGGCTAGAACCATGCTCCAAGAAACTGGCATGGCTAAGCACTTTTGGGCAGAGGCAGTAAATACAGCATGTTACATTCAGAACAGAATCTCTGTGAGACCAATTCTGAATAAGACTCCTTATGAATTGTGGAAGAACATAAAACCCAACATTTCTTATTTTCATCCTTTTGGCTGTGTTTGTTATGTTCTCAATACTAAGGATAGATTGCATAAATTTGATGCTAAGTCTTCTAAGTGTCTATTACTTGGTTATTCTGATAGATCTAAAGGTTTTAGATTTTATAATACTGATGCTAAGACTATTGAAGAATCTATTCATGTTAGATTTGATGATAAGCTTGACTCTGACCAGTCAAAGCTAGTTGAAAAGTTTGCAGATTTAAGCATTAATGTTTCTGACAAAGGCAAAGCTCCAGAGGAAGTTGAGCCAGAGGAAGATGAACCAGAGGAAGAAGCTGGTCCCTCTAACTCACAAACTCTGAAGAAGAGCAGAATCACTGCAGCTCATCCTAAGGAATTGATTCTGGGCAACAAAGATGAACCAGTCAGAACCAGATCTGCCGTCAGACCCTCTGAAAGACCTTCTGAGTCTGAAGGATTGTGTCCTTAATTGAACCCAAGTCCATAGATGAAGCTCTTCAGGACAAGGATTGGATTCTGGCCATGGAAGAAAGAATTGAATCAAATTCTCCAAGACGATGTTTGGAGCTTAGTGAAGAAGCCTGAGAATGTCCATGTATTGGAACGAAATGGGTATTCAGAAACAAGCCTAAATGAGAAAGGAGATGTAGTCAGAAACAAGCAAGCTAGTTGCTCAGCTACAGCCAGCAGAAGGAATAGACTACACTGAAACATTTGCTCCAGTAGCAAGACTGGAGGCAATCAGACTATTGATTTCCTTCTCAGATAAATCACAACATAATTCTACATCAGATGGACGTAAAGAGTGCCTTCCTAAATGGTTATATCTCAGAGGAAGTCTATGTTCATCAACCCCCAGGTTTTTGAAGATGAAAAGAAACCAGACCATGTGTTCAAATTGAAAAATCACTCTACGGTCTGAAGCAAGCT